>NC_053499.1:154912804-155057804 GCF_905171775.1 Rana temporaria | reverse complement strand
ACAATATCTTTTAGGAAAAATTCCCCCTTGTTTCTCTTGACTACTATCTGTACCAGACTATAGTGCCCTTAAAGTCCGTGACTCGCCCCTAGGTAATTTCCTTGTTTGAATCTCCTGTATCATGTCTGCAGTCTCTGACCATCTCCTGTATCATGTCTGCAGTCTATGACCATCTCCTGTATCATGTCTTTAGTATGTCTGGGGGCTCTTTCTAACAGACTCTCTAACAGAAGCCCCCTCTGTGTCCATCAGAGAGGCCCCCCTCCAGGTCCCAATAAAGTACTCTGCTTCTCTTCCTGTATTTTCTTTATTGTTAAGAGATCATGTAAGGATCCCAGGGTAATGAAGACCTTGTGGGGGAGCATCTCTGTGGTTGAGTCATTGCCATAGAAACATTTATAAAGGGGAGGAGTTAATCAAAAGACCACGCCCATGTGGGGGCGCCAGAAATATTTCTGCACCCAGGCGCCTCTGACCCTAGGATCGGCCCTGGTCTAAGGGGAACGCAGATCTCTTTAATTTTGGGTTTCCTGATACAGCAGAAAAAATTTGCCGCTCATAGTACCTCATGCTTTTGTAATAGATGGCTTTTCTCTGCGTTTGATCGTTAAACGCCCAATTATGAAGT
The DNA here is from genome assembly GCF_905171775.1 of Rana temporaria. Taxonomy (NCBI): domain Eukaryota; kingdom Metazoa; phylum Chordata; class Amphibia; order Anura; family Ranidae; genus Rana; species Rana temporaria. The sequence continues at coordinate 155,057,176 of NC_053499.1, read as the reverse complement.
CCTATAATATTAGCGAATTGGAGAACATAATGCTTGAATGTAATACTTGAGCAAATTCATAGTTCCAATAATACGGCTTACAATGCTGTCGTCAAGTGTTTTCCGTTTAAATATCCAGTGCAAATTGAAATTCTTTCTTAATCAGCTCAGCGGTGAGCACTATGCTGGAGGAATCTCACCCCTCCTTAGTAGAGGAAGGACGGTTCACGATGAACCGATTTCTAGAGGTGGCCGCAACGTACAAAGCTGTGATATCAGGCTGTGCCCCTGCTAGGGAGAAACCCTAAGAATGTATGAAAAGTTTGTACACCCGGTGATGGCTGTACCTCCAAAGAGCACTGACATGTTGTGGTGCCATGCCCTTCCTCAGGGTCAACCTGAGTCCCCCCTTCCATACATACTTGGGACGTCTTTGCTTGTTCCAGGGCAGGAATTTTAAGCGCTAAACCCTGGCAGCTGCTATTTTCAGGAGGAGGTTAGCATTGGCAGCCTCCATGCCATAAGCTGCCTATACATGGGTCAGTTTTTTTTTTGTTTAGCTGGCTGGCTAAACAAAAACTGACCCAATTGCCCCATCCACAAATTTTGGGTGGATGTGGGAATCCTCCCTGCTGTGTCTTTGTATTCTGACAGCAGGGAGCCTCCCCCAACTTCCCGCTGTCAGAATACACCAGTCAGCGCCGGAGAATATTGGCTCTGGTGCTGAATGAAATTACGTTTTGCAGCCGTGCCGTGAACAGGATTGGCCATGCATTAACCGAAATTCGTCTGGTTCTTGCTGAACCAGCTGAATTTTGATCCATGTATGACCAGCTTAAAGGGGTTGTGTCAGGGAAATGGCCGTAGAAGAAGTACTGACAATCTTGCCAGTAGAAGAAATGGGCACCATAGACACATCATGTGACAGGTGGATCCTCCTGCTGGCCTATTCTCAGGGAAATGGCCATAGAAGAAGTACTGGCAATCTTGCCAGTAGAAGAAATGGACGCCATAGGCACATCATGTGACAGGTGGATCCTCCTGCTGGCCTATTCTCAGGGAAATGGCCATAGAAGAAGTACTGGCAATCTTGCCAGTAGAAGAAATTGGCGCCATAGGCACATCATGTGACAGGTGGATCCTCCTACTGGCCTATAAAAGGCTGCCACTGTCTGATCCAAATTTCTGGATTGTCGTCAGCCTTCCTGAGCCTCTGTACTACTGCTGTTTGGATTTCCTGCTGTGACTCGGCTTGTTCCTGACCCGTCAGATCCGCTCTCCTGGTTTGACCCCCTGGCTTGCTTTACTGACTTGTTACCTTCTCCAGCACCTGATCCCGGCTTGTTTCACAGACTTTGCTTCAGTTATCTGTTCCTGCCTATTTTCCAATACCAGACCTTTGGCTTGTCTCTGTTCCTGCAACCTGCATCTCCTGCCTGGATCCACAGTGTTTGATCCCCAGTCGGCTTCCACCTTTGCTTTTTGTGCACACCTTGCCAAGTGTTACCGAGGATTCCTAGAGACTGCAGCCCAGCGGTGTTTCCTGTATTCTCCAGTATTCTTCAGGCACTCGCCAGCTCTTCTCTCCTGGATCCATCTGGCAACCTGTGCTTCTCTGGGCACTACACCCTCTGTACCCAACCTCAGAGGTGTACTGCACTCAGCCGCAAGGAGAGCCCTCTCAGGATTTCGGCCTACAACCAGTTACGTGACAGGTTGTAAAGCTTTGCGTTTTTTCACTTCAATGCATCCTATGCATTAAGGTGAAAAAACATCCGATGCTTACAAGCCCCCCAGCCCCCCACCCCCCATTTACTTACCTGAGCCATCGAAAGTCCAGCGACGTGAACGCGCTGGCTTCTTGGCCGGGCTGCTTGGCTCATTCATTGGATGATTGATAGCAGCGCAGCCATTGCCTCCCGCAACTGTCAATCAAATCAATGACTCGCGCTGGGGGGGCGGGGCTAATGATACAATCGGCAGCTATGGCTGCCGACTGTTTCACGGGAGTGCGCCCGCGACATAACCCAATTGGGAGAGTGCTTCCTAGAACAGCGGTTAGCTGATGCGCGGAGGAGCCGAAACAGCTGCCGAGGGACCCCAGAAGACGAGGATTGGGGCCACTCTGTGCAAAATGAACTGCACAGTGGAGGTAAGTATAACATGTTTGTTATTTTAAAAAAAAGACGGGAACCTTTACTAACCCTTTAAGTCTAAGGCCCCGTACACACGAGAGGATATCCGCTGGAAACGGTCTGCTGGACCGTTTCCAGCGGATAAATCCTCTGGCGGATTTGGATCTGATGGCTGTACACACCATCAGATCGAAATCCGTGCGGAATACATCCGCGGTGGCGTGTCACGCCGTATCCGCGACGATGACACGGCGACGTGCGCGACGCTGGAAGGTAAATACTTCCACGCATGCGTCGAATCATTATGACGCATGCGAGGGATGGGAGCGGACGGACTGATCCGGTGAGTCTGTACAGACGACCAGATCAGTCCGCTGGACTGGATTCCAGCAGATAGATTTCTTAGCATGCTAAAAAAAATGTATCCGCTGGGAATCCGTCGGCTGGATTTTTATCCGCCGGGAAATGTCCGCTAGGCCGTACACACGACCGGATCTATCTGCTGGAACTGATCCGCGGATCAATCCCAGCGGATAGATCCAGTCGTCTGTACGAGGCCTTAGAACTGATGGCTTTGCAGCTAATTGCCAATTTTATTTATTTGTGGGGGGTGTAAAATAATAAGGGGGCGCTAAATAGTAGGTGTTAAATAAATTCCAAATTCTAGCTTGAAACAATATATTAACTATAAGTTCAACAACATAATAGTGATTTAAAGTGCAAGTGCTTATATAATGACAACATCAAAAAATAGGTGCAAACAGGTCCAAAAAATGCAGCGATGGTCACTAAATGATAAGCATTGGTAAGTCCATGCATCAAATGGTTGAATTGAGAGTAGACACCATCACCACGGAACAGATATCAAACTGGCGACACCCGGTGAAAGGTAGAGGTAAGTGCCTACTTACCAGACCACCATGACCCTCCGTATGAAAAAAGGATCAGGTGGAGCTTTAGTACAGTTGGTGGCCTAAGGTCTGTACTGGTACCTGGATGGGACTGGCCAGGAATGGACTCCAACAGAAGAAATTACCAAGAATAAACTGAAGAAAAGAGGGCCATAGTGAAGATCTGTGATTTATTGTAAAACAGGTTAAAAAAAAAGCCAAATGGCCGCTTACTAGTGCAAGTGCCGAGACCTTGGCACTAAGGAATCAAGCATGTTACAGCTAGATGTGACGTGGAGCACCAGCTGCACTGTGTCTCACTCTCGTGGGTAGGTGTAGCGCCTCGACGTACGTTTCATCTATTGATGTCGCCAGGAAGCTTCCTTATTATTATACACCCCCCCACATTGCTAAAGTTGTTTTCACACCACTTTAGGGGAGCAGCTTCTTTAATATATTTATATTTTTATTACCATAGCGCGGAGTTCTCTATTTTTTCAATTTTATTTGTTTGTTAACTTTATAGGATTGATTTTCTAAAGGCAAAGGCCCAGATTCACAAAGCACTTACGCCGACGTATAACAAGATACGCCGACGTAAGTGCAAATGTGCGCCGTCGTATCTGTGCGCCGGACCCACAAACTAAGATGCACCTAAAAACAGGCTTCATCCCGCCGACGTAACTTGCCTACGCCGGCGTAGGGTGGGCGCACATTTAGGCTGGACGCATGGTGGCGCTCCCATTGATTAGACATTCAAATATGCAAATGAGTGAAATACGGCGATTCACGAACATACACGCGCCCGACGCAGTGCGCGTAAGTTGTACGTCCGGCGTAAAAAGTTATTCCCCATAAAGGAGGTGTAACCCAGCAGCAGACATGCAAAGGTCTGCACCAGGGAACACAAGCCGGCGTATTTTACGTTGGACATGTCTGGCTGGGCGTAGGTTACGTTCACGCCGTACGCAGTGATCCGGCGTAGTTTAGGCAGTTGTTCCGACATGGTTGTGAGCATGCGCAGGGGGATGCGTCCACGTCTCGGTGCATGCGCAGTTCGTGATACGTATCTGTGTGGCGCTCGGCCCATCATTTGCATGGCTCACGCCCACTTCCACCTACGCCGGCGTACGCCTTCGAAACCCAGCGAAGAGTTGGGAGCACTGGCTTGGTGAATTCCATGCTTGCCTCTCTGCGCTGCGTTGGCGTAGCGTACATTGTTTGCGTAATGTGCGCCCACTCTCTGTGAATCTACCTAAAAGTGTATGTCCACTTTGCAGGGGAAGTTGCCCCAGAGATTAGTAAATCACGTGCAAGGCAAATAAAAAACATAATTTTTGCTTGCACGTGATTGGATGATGAAATCAGCAGAGCTCCACCTCCTTCGCTAAGTTTTGGGGTAAATTATTTTGCAAAGTGCAACTTCCTTTCGCAAAGTGAACAGTCTATTTGCCTTTAGTAAATCAAACCCATTGCTATTGTTTAGTATTAAACATGGCAGCTGGGAATCTGGCTTCAGTTTTCAGCTATTCTTCTGGTGAATAGGGCCCAGTGTTATTAAATAAGCCATGCTTGATTTCTGTATCATAAATCCCTCGTACAACAGGCAGAGGAAGGTTATGACCCGGGATATTAGAAAAGTGGAGTAATCCAATAATAGGAAAGTCTGTTCAGCGATTATTAGTTGTTTACATACTAGTTAGTACTGTGATGAGCTCCCACAACGTGACCTATAGAGGAGCCTGAGGGGCGTGCTAACCTTATGCAGTGACTGCTGTCTGAATTATTTAAATCAAGCTGACACTTCAGTGTCCAGGAAATTTCCCAGTCAGGACGAACAGGGCATCTCTTACTGCGTGCGAGTATTTCTATGACACTGATATTAGGTATTTACTCCTACGATTTAGAGTGGGATTTTGCTTTGACGTACAATGCTTCACATATGGTCCTCAGCCATTGTGGTTTACAAATGGGTTCCTAAATCAAAATAAATAATCTGTAGTTTACCACAACACTTGACAGGATACATTGTTCAAATTTTTTATGGATTAGGTAGAAATTAAAAGTCTTGGTTATAAATTCAGTTGTGGTTAAAGGGTTGGGTTACAGATTAGGTGGAGATTATGGGTTTGTTTATGGTTTGAGATTATGAGCTTGGTTATTAATTGGGTTGAGATTACGGGCTTGGTTTTGGATTGGGTTGAGATTATGGGCTTGGTTATAGATTTCTCTTTATGTTACGTGCTTGGTTTTGGATTGGGTTGAGATTATGGGCTTGGTTTTGGATTGGGTTGAGATTATGGGCTTGGTTTTGGATTGGGTTGAGATTATGGGCTTGGTTATAGATTTCTCTTTACGTTACGGGCTTGGTTTTGGATTGGGTTGAGATTATGGGCTTGGTTATGGATTGGGTTGAGATTATGGGCTTGGTTTTGGATTGGGTTGAGATTATGGGCTTGGTTATAGATTTCTCTTTACGTTATGGGCTTGGTTATGGATTGGGTTTGGTTTTTGGATTAGGTTGAGGTTATGGGTTTGGTTTATGAATTTGACTAGTAGGTGATGTATTTACAAACCTGGATACAAGGAGTCCCCGAGTTACGAACACAATAAGGACTGTAGGTTTGTTCGTAAGTCGAAGTTGTTCGTAAGTCGCTGTCATGCCTTCATTAATAAGGCTCATAATCTTTCATTGACTTTGGTTTAATTAAATTAAATCTATGCTGCCATCTAATGGCCATTTTGTTTAACTGCACTATTTCTATTCAATGCAATCAGTTAGAATAGCTGGTTAGATTTGGTCCATGCAAGCCTCTGTATTTTCTATCCCATCAGGCCTTGCATCAGGTTTTTCAGCCTTTTCCTTTTCCCTTTCACCCTGGAAGCAAGCACATGGGCTGCTAAGTTCTACGCGAGCCATCCGGATCCATCTTCGGTATGTTTACCATTTGTGTCTTCAGCTAGATAGATAGGAAGTCTCTAATTGTATGATTATTTATTAATTGTATTTTGTTTGTATCTGTTACAGTTTTACTCTGCCTTGTATCAATAAAAGTTCAAAAGGATTCTGCGCCTACTGGAATGCATTGGTATGAGAGGAGTTAACAGTGTGCCCGAATACACCTCAGTCACGTGTAGTGAGGGGCATAACAGTCACAACACTGCATTTGTAAGTGTAACTTCCGGTCGGAAGACTGCATTCGTAAGTGTTCGTAAGTGTAACTGCCTCCTGTGAATGGATATGGGATGTTTCGGGCACTTGAAATATTATCTGGGGCATAGTACGGCAGTGTGGGATGTGTCCGGAGGTGTTCGAAGGTATCCAGGACCAGCGTGGAGCACAAGTGGCCGGCATTTGAGGCCGTTCGTAAGTAAGAGTCGTTCGTAACTCGGATGTTCGTAACTCGGGGACTCCCTGTATCTGTGAATTATTTTGAAGTCGAGGGTTTGGCTTGTGGATTTGCATGTGGTTGTGGGTTTGGTTTACATATTTGATTCAAGGTTTGAGTTATGGATTGGGTTGAAATTTTGGGTTTGGCTATGGATTTACTTGGGGTTAAGGATTTTGTTCATGGATTGGATAGAAGTTGAGAGTTTAGTTTATGAATTATCTTGAAGTAAAGGGTTTGGGTTACAGGTTAGGTTGAATTTATGGGTTTGGTTTATGGATATACTGTAGCTGGTAGTTGATGTATTTAAAAACCTGGATATCTGTGAATTAGGTTGAAGTTAAGATTTTGGTTTTTGGATTTATGTGTGGTTGTGAGTTTGGTATACAGATTGGGTTAAGGGTTTGGGTTATGGATTGGGCTTAAGTTTTGGGGTTGGCTATGGATTTGCTTGAGGTTAAGGATTTTGTTTATGGATTAGGCAGCAGTTAAACATTTGGTTTATGAATTCTCTCTTGAGATTTGGGTTACAGGTTAGGTTGAGGTTATGGGCTTGGTTTATGGATTTGGCTAGTAGCTGCTTTAATTAAAAATCATGGATATCAGTGCATTATTTTGAAGTTAAGGGTTTGTTTTGGTTATGGTTATAGGTTTGGTTTACAGATTATGTTAAAGGCTTGGTTAGGGATTTGTTTGAGGTTAAGGATTTAATATATGAATTAGGTAGAAATTAAGGATTTTGTTTAAGAATTGTGTTGAGATTAGGGATTTGGATTACAGGTTAGGTTGAGGTTATGGGCTTGGTTTATGTATTCAGGGAAATAATTTTAGGGCAAGTGGACTTTTTTGGTACCATCAAAAAACATTACTTACTGGCCAGATCACCAGATGGAAATAGAAGAAAGAAAACCTAAAAAATACATCTACTACAAACATCACATCTAAGAATTTTTTAAGCTGCAATATAACAACATTTTTGTTTATGGATTTAATATTGCATTCAGGGTTTGGTTTGTAAATTAGGTTGCTGTTAAAATCTTGGTTTATAGATTAGGTTTGATTAATAGATACATTTTAGGTCATTGGTTTAGTTTTTAGATGTGGTTGAGGGTAATGTTTCGGTTTTTGAATTTGGTTGAGGTTAAGGGATTGATTTATGGATTAGGTTACTAGGGGTTTAGTTTATTGACTTATGCAAAGTTAAGGGTTTGTAAATTAGTTTGAGATTTAGGGATTAGGTCAAGATTATAGGTTTGGTTTAATGTATTTGGTTGGTAGCTGATGTAATTACAAACCTGGATATCTGTGAATTATGTTGAAGTTAACGGTTTGGTTTTCGGAATTGAGTGTGGTTGCGGGTTTAGTTTACAGATTTGGTTGATGTTTTGAGTTTGGCTACAGATTTGCTTGAGGTCAAGGGTTTTATTTATGGATTTGGTTAGAAGTTAAGGGTCCATTTTATGAAGTTTCTTGAGGTAAAGTATTTGGATGGTAGCTGATATATTTAAAAACCTGGTTGAAGTTATGGGTTTGGTTTTTGGATTTAGGTGTGGCTATAGGTTTGGTTTACAGATTGGGTTAAGGTTAAGAATTCGGATATGGATTTGCTTGATGGTAAGGATTTAATTTATGGATTAGGTAGATATTAATGGTTTGGTTTTTGATTTCTGTTGAGGTTAAGGGTTTGGGTTACAGGTTGGCTTGAGGTTATGGGCTTGGTTTATGGATTTGATTGTAGCAGGTTTGTTTAAATACATGGAGATCTGTGAATTTGGGTTGAAGTTAAGTGTTTGGTTTTTGGATTTGTGTGTAGTTGTGGATTTAGTTTACAGAAATAGGTTGGGATTGAGGGTTTGGGTTATGGATTGGGTTGACATTTTGGGTTTGGCTACAGATTTGCTTGAGGTTAAAGATTTTTTCATAGATTAGGTAGAAGTTAAGGGTTTTATTTATGAACTCTCTCAAGGTAAAGGGTTTGTGTTACAGGTAAGGTTGCATTTATGGGTTTGGTTTATAGATTTGGAGGGTAGCTGATATATTTAAAAACCTGTTTGAAGTTAAGGGTTTGGTTTTTGGATTTGGGTGTAGTTATAGGTTTGGTTTACAGATTGGGTTAAGGTTGAGTTTAGTTATGGATTGGTATTGTTTTTTGTAGATATTAAGGGTTTCGTTTTTTAATTCTGTTGAGGTTATGGGTTTGGGTTACAGGTTGGGTTAAGGTTATGGACTTGTTTTATGAATGTGATTGTAGAAGATTTGTTTAAATACATGGAAAACTGTGAATTTTGGTTGAAGTTAAGTGTTTGGTTTTTGCATTTGTGTGTGGTTGTGGATTTGGTTTACAGATTAGGTTAGGATTAAGGGGTTGGGCTATGGATTGGGTTGAAGTTTTGGGTTTGGCTACAGATTTGCCTGAGGATAAGGATTTTTTTTATAGATTGGTAGAAGTTAAGGGTTTTATTTTTTAACTCTCTTGAGGAAAATGGTTTGTGTTACAGGTTAGGTTGCAGTTATGTTTTGGTTCATGGATTTGGTTGGTAGTTGATGTAGGAAAAACCTGAATATCTGTGAATCAGGTTAAAGTTAAGGGTTTGGTTTTTGGATTTGGGTGCGGTTATAGGCTTGGTTTACAGATTGGGTTAAGGTCAAAGGTTTGGTTATAGATTTGCTTGAGGTTAAGGATTTAATTTATGGATTAGGTAGAAATTAAGGGTTTCGTTTTTTAATTCTGTTGAGGTTAGGGGTTTGGGTTATAGGCTGGGTTGAAGTTATGGGCTTGATTTATGGATTTAATTGTAGTGGATTTGATTTACGAACATGGAGATTTGAGAATTAGATTGACATAAAGAGTTTGATTGGAAGGTATTTTGTCTTGCTTTTTGGTTGAACTAGATGGACTTCTGTCTTTTTTCAACCTGACTAACTATATAACTATGTATTGAATTATGGATTCAATTGATACTGTAATCATATCTATATATATATATATATATATATATATATATATATATATATATATATATATACAGTATATGATATTGATATGATTGATATCAGGGCTTAAATTGAGACTTTGGTGTTAACATTGACTTTTATAACTATTTTTCTATGGAGCTATTATACATTTTTCAAACGTTTTATGTGTGTAGCGCGTAAGGTAGAATTATGTGTGCTGAAAATTTGCTTGCTGAAATTTCTGCCATTAAAACTCCCATTTCTGAAACCAATGACATACCTCTAACTCTTCATTAAAAAGTATTCAGTGGCTGTCCAAAAAAGGCGTATTCATCAAAACATCAAACTGATGTTCCTCCGTTACTCTGCATCCCAGAATGAATGCAGTCCCATGCTTGTGCTATTACCGATCGTTTCCATTCTGCCTTTTATTTTTTTTCCTTGTTGCCAAGTGTTTCTCTAAAACAGTTTCATCATAGGGCTGACAGCCACCATAAAAATCCCAGGCATTCTCTATCAACAGCCCTCTTTGTACAAAGTTATTAAACATTAAATCTGTATTCATCATTTGTATTCTGTTATGCAAAATAAGCTCCTTGATAAGATGTGTCTTCTTAATTGGGCCCTGGATGCTTCTTGGATGGGAGATGTCAGATTAGCTGGAAAAGGAGCCTTCGTGTTCAGCCAGCGAGCTACCAGGAGACCAATAGCTTTGCAACAACGATATTAACTTAGCGGGGCCAAATGGAGGGCAATTGTAGGCTCAGGTGAGACCACGCATCTGTGCCCGTCTGCTGCTCCGACTCCTCTTTCGTGCGGCATCAGCAGGGCCTGACGAAAATAGATTTGTTTGCTGTTTACAGTCTGCAGCTGTGGTTGGCTCTGCTTGGGAGTTGTAGAAGATGGAAGGAAATTTGTACCGAGCTTAAAATATTGCTCTCTTCCAGCAGTCAGCAGTCTCTAAAATCTTATTGTCGAAAACTTTATCTAGTTCTAAGCATCCCCGTGGGCCAGTTTTATTTATGATTGCTATGGTTTGTCATTCACTCTTTTCCACAGTGTTTTTATGGCTATTACTTAGCAGAGGATATACGTAGTCTAGAGACACAAAACAAATAATATATATGTATTGTTTTAGGAATTATAGAGTTGGAAATACAATGTGCACAGGAAACAGAATTGCAGGGTGCAAACTTGTAACACTTTTTATTTGTAAACAATAGCATCACTTACAGGGCTGTAGTAAGTTCACGGTGCAGAGAGATGATGTGTCAACATGGCAAGATCGAACAAATGCATCAATGTGATCGGTATGCCCAGGAGTATGCACAAGACCAGATGATGATATTGGCAGCACTCTAATGTGTGCAGCTGCTCTCTATGCATGTCCACACACTACAATTAAAGGTGTGGTGGGAGGGGGGGGGGGCGACAACATGTTTCGAGGGCTTTGCCCCCATTGTTAAGCATTTATCAGGCTCGACAAAGGGGATGGAGCCCTCGAAACATGTTGCTGCGCACTGTCTATATGGAATGTAAACTGTATATTCTACTGGTGTTTGTGTGCAGTTAATATACTTACTTCTTGCTTCTTCAGTGCAAAGTGGAGGAGGTTTCTTTAGGTACCTGGTGTTGTGGTCATCTCCCATTGGGTTCACTGGTGGGGTCCTCACAGGTTCCTGAAGACTGCAGATCACATGTGTGGCAACAAGAACAACAAATGGGAACGCACATATCTAACAGTGATTACCAGCTTCCACAAGGATCCCACAGGTATGACATATGCATACCAAGGGCGGTGGTGTTGGGCCTCCGAAATGCGCTGGTTTCCTCATTTCATCTCCTATTTAACCGTATTTGGCATAATATTGTATGTGGAACTGGAACTTGCAATGAGAGTTGTAGACTCGGTAGTACAAGCAGGACAGCAGGTAACTAACTAGGATGAAATGCAGAAGATCCGCTGGTATTAAGGAGGAACTCCAACTCGCAGGTTCAGGCCTGGTGGCATGCCAGTAATTCCTCTGGTCAGGAATAATTCCTGTGGTCTCCTGTGGTCAGGAGACAGAAGGTTACTGGACTCAGCTGAGATGATAGGAAGCCAGCACAAGTTCCCAGAGGCAGTGTCAGAGCCGGACAGCCGATGGAAGCAGGATCGCGAGGGAAGCCGGGTTCGGTAACAGGCGGACTGCAAGGTACAAGTCATAAGCAGGAGCGAGGTCAGGTGGAAGCCGGAGTCAGGAACCAGGAATCAGGATATGTCAGAGTTCAAAAGCAGGTCAAGGAAGCCGGGATCAGTAACGGGTATCAAGCAGGTATAGCAGAGTTCAGAGAATCAGGGCACAGTTGAAGACCCGTCAGCACTGAAGAGAGTCTGAGAGCCCCTTAAAGCGGAGGTTCCATCAAAAATATAACTTTGCTTTATATTGTACCTTAGACCTGAAAAAGAAAAAAAAATACATTTTTACTCACCTCAAAATGCCTGTTGCTATTCGGTCCCACGAAATCTGCCTTCCCATTCACTGAGGATCCTGACGTCAGCTCCCTCGGCTCCTCTCGTCGCTAATGCTCCTGGGAAATGAAGTCACATGATGCCGTGCGCCTCCCCTGTGCAACCCAAGTGGTTGACGGCGCGGCGCTGATGCTGCCTTGCGCAGATTGGGGCGGGACGGGCGGCGCTTTCCTATTCGTCTATAGAGAAATCCAGGAAGTAATTGCTTGTGGGCTTCACAATGCCCACAAGCAAAATGACATCCATCAGAACAATGGAATATAAAGTGTTCTTTGCTAAGAAGTCTGCGGAACGGCGGCGCATTTAGACATAGTAAGTGACACTATGTATACAGCTAAAACGATTAATGAACGGACATACTTTTAAAAAAATGCTAAATGTAGTGGAAACCCCGCTTTAAATAGGCCGTCTGGTGCCAACTGGCGTTAGGGACGCGCTCCCGCGCACCGTTCCTTGCGCACGCGCATGCGCACTGGCGTTCTGGAAGTCTGCTGTTGTCCAGGAACGTACAAGCATAAACTCCCATCAAAGTCAGACCAAAGTCAGGCTTTTTTGCCGCCCCCCTTGAAAAAGTGCTGCCCTAGGGCTGGGCCTTTGTCGACCTAGGTCAGTAATGGCAAACCTTGGCACCCCAGATGTTTTGGAACTACATTTCCCGTGATCCTCATGCACTCTGAGGCCCCGTACACACGGCCGAGGAACTCGACGTGCCAAACACATCGAGTTCCTCGGCCAGTTCAGCACTGAAGCCGCCGAGGAGCTCGGCGGGGCGAGAGCTCCCATAGAACAACAAGGAAATAGAGAACATGTTCTCTATTTCCTCGCCGAGCTCCTCGTTGGCTTCCTCGGCCGAAAGTGTACACACCGCCGGGTTTCTCGGCAGAATTCAGCCAGAAACTCGGTCGGAAGCTGAATTCTGCCGAGGAAACTGGTCGTGTGTACGGGGCCTCAAGTTTAGTTGAGCATCATGGGAAATGTAGTTCCAAAACATCTGGGGTGCCAAGGTTTGCCATCACTGACCTAGGCCAACAGTAAGGACCGCCCACCACAATACAGTAAGCCAAAAAAATAAAGAAAAGCAACTTTGCGGCAGCGTAGCTTAAGGCATTTAAGCTACGCCACCGTAAGTTAGCCAGGCAAGTACATGATTCACAATGTACTTGCCTGCTAACTTACGGCGGCGTAGCCTAAATCGGCGGGCGTAAGGGCGCCTAATTCAAATCTGTTTGAGGGGGGCGTGTTTTATTCTAAGGAGGCTTGACCTCACGTTTTTTACGTTTCCCGTTACTGCGCATGCGCCGGGCGCCTACATTTCCCAGTGTGCATTGCGGCTAAGTACGCCGCACGGGCCTATTGCTTTTGACGTGGACGTAAACGACGTAAATCCTGATTCGCGGGCGACTTACGCAAACGACGTAAAAAATTCGAAACTCGCGGCGGGAACGGCGGCCATACTTAACATTACTATTCCACTAGGGCCTAGCTCTAACTTTACGCGGCCTATCTCTTACGTAAACGGCGTAAAAGTACTGCGTCGGCCGGGCGTACATTCGTGAATCTGCGTATCTACTTTTTTGCATAATCTACGCCGACCGCAATGGAAGCGCCACCTAGCGGCCATCCAAAAAATTGCAATCTAAGATAGGACGGCGCAAGCCGTCCTATCTTAGATATGTTTAAGCGTATCTCTGTTTGAGCATACACTTAAACATAAGTCGGCTTAGATTCTGAGTTAGGTCGGCTTATCTACTGATAAGCCGGCCTAACTCTACCTGAATCTACCTAATAGAGTGCATCACAGGTAAACTTGTTGAAGCTGCTAGAGAAATAGGGCAAGATTCACAGAGCAGATACGCCGTTGTATCTCTGTTTCTATCTATGCGGCTGATTCATAGAATCAGTTACCCATAGATATCCAGAAGATCCGACAGGTGTAATTGTTTTACACTGTCGGGTCTTAGGATGCAATACCGCGGCCGCCGCTGGGGGGAGTTCGCGTCGTAAACCAGCGTCGGGTATGCAAATTAGGAGTTACGGCGATTCACGACAGATTTTCGCGTTCGCTACGTCGCCGCTAGTCTAGTTTCCCGTCGCAAAGTTAGTCGTCGTTTTAGGTGCCCTAACTTTAGTCAGCAAGCGTATTGCTGTCTAAAGTATGGCCGTCGTTCCCGCATCGAAATTTAAAAATCAACGTCGTTTGCGTAAGCCGTCCGGGAATACGGAATTACGCTACGCGCGTCGCCGTTCGAAAAAATGACGTCACGGCGTGCAATGCACGACGGGAGTTCGGAAACGGAGCATGCGCGGTAGGTCCGGTGCGGGAGCGCGCCTAATTTAAATGGCACACGCCCATTTAAATTGGCCCGCCTTGCGCCGGCGTAGGTTTTCATCGCAAGTGCTTGGTGAATCAGGCACTTGCGATGAAAAATTGCGGCGGTGTAACGTATCTACGATACGTTACGCCGCCGCTCTTGTATGTGAATCTGGCCCATAATTACTGCCTCAGAGAACTGAAGTCTCAATCTTCCTAATAACTCAATCCCAAAGCTGGGCGGGGGGGGGGCGGGGGTTGGCACTGACAGGACCAGGGGAAAAAAAGAAAGCAAATGTTTTACAGGTGCGCGGTGGCCGGTATAACCGCTGCAAGAGCACTTTATTCTTTTCAGACCGCCGTTCGTCTTTTTCTTTTTTTTCCTTTTCACAATTTCCGCGCCGCAAACAGATCTTTAAATATTGCCCGTCTCCTACCCATTCATTGTATAAAGCAAATTCATTATTAATGATCTGATGGCTTTTGTTCAGCATATTTAAGACGGCGGTAAATCCTTCACGTTGTGTATAAATTTACAGGGGCCTCAGCCGCACTATTTTGCTCTCAGCGAAATTGATTAACGCAGTTTGTTGGAAGTCAGCGGCTGGCGAGGTACAGAATGTATCACAACCCCCCCCCCCACCCCCATCCCTTGTCCCGGCAGATATATATTTCGAGCGCGCCCTTAAAAAAGCAAAAAAAAAAAAGAAAACCCAGCGGCGGACAGAGAATAATGGCGCAAGAGCGGGCGGATGGGGAATGCGATGGTCAAGCGAGCTTCCAGGGTTTATCAACTTGTATTAACATGATGGAAATATGAATACTTATATCTTATCTCAGGTACTCTTTATAACAACATTAATCATTTAGCGCAATATATATTTTTCATGTCAGCGG
The DNA here is from genome assembly GCF_905171775.1 of Rana temporaria. Taxonomy (NCBI): domain Eukaryota; kingdom Metazoa; phylum Chordata; class Amphibia; order Anura; family Ranidae; genus Rana; species Rana temporaria. The sequence continues at coordinate 155,042,108 of NC_053499.1, read as the reverse complement.
GATTCTAGGGGGGGGGAAGATTGCCTTTTCCCGGCGTCTTTCGCAGATAAGTGAGAGCTTGTACAGTATACAGTCGCTGTTCTCCAAGATACAGGATCTCAATGATTAATACATATCGCTGATTAAAAACATCCTCGCACTCGGAGGAGAGGAATACGTTTTTCGGGAACGACATTTAGCGTCGGAGAAGGGAGCAGATAAGTGAGGAGACATTACCATAGATAGTTGCGGCGCGGAGTGTAAGGGATGGTCTACTTCTGCCGAGATCTTACATCAATGTCGGGGGGGAAGGGAGGAAAGGTCACGGGCCAGGAAGGAAGTAGCTTGTTGGATTCGGAGATAATTCCAGACACTGAACTTTCTAAAAAGTTTTTTTTAAATCAAAGCTTTACGCGGTACCCAGGGGCGTTGCTAGGTGCCAAAAAGACCAGGGGCTTCAGCCCGAAGCCAAGCCGGTACGGGGGGGGGGGGGGTTGCGCGGCGCGGGCGGTGGAGTGGCGCAGGTTGACCTACCTGGCACATACCCAGACCTACGTGTGTGTGTCAGTACAGACACTGACATAACCTGCATACACTAACACTGACCTGACTACACTGACCTGACCTGACCAAACTGATCTGACCTGGCTACACTGACCTGGCTACACTGACCTGGCTACACTGACCTGGCTACACTGGCCTGGCTACACTGACCTGGCTACACTGACCTGACCTGGCTACACTGACCTGGCTACACTGACCTGGCTACACTGACCTGGCTACACTGACCTGGCTACACTGACCTGACCACACTGACCTGACCACACTGACCTGACCAAACTAACCTGACTACACTGACCTGACCACACTGACCTGACCTGACTACACTGACCTGACTACACTGACCTGACCTGAATACACTGACCTGACTACACTGACCTATTCACACTGACCTGACCTGACTACACTGACCTGACTACTCTGACCTGACCTGAATACACTGACCTGACTACACTGACCTATCCACACTGACCTGACCTGACTACACTGACTTGACTACACTGACCCGACTACACTGACCCGACTACACTGACCTGACCACACTGACCTGACCACACTGACCTGACCACACTGACCTGACCACACTGATCTGACCTGGCTACACTGACCTGGCTACACTGACCTGACTACACTGACCTGACCACACTGACCTGACCACACTGACCTGACCACACTGACCTGACTACACTGACCTACACTACACTGACCTGACCACACTGACCTGACCACACTGACCTGACTACACTGACCTGACTACACTGACCTGACCACACTGACCTGACCACACTGACCTGACCACACTGACCTGACTACACTGACCTGACCACACTGATCTAACCTGACTACACTGACCTGACTACACTGACCTGACTACACTGACCTGACTACACTGACCTGACCACACTGACCTGACCACACTGACCTGACTACACTGACCTGACCACACTGACCTGACTACACTGACCTGACCACACTGATCTAACCTGGCTACACTGACCTGGCTACACTGACCTGACTACACTGACCTGACCACACTGACCTGACTACACTGACCTGACTACACTGACCTACACTACACTGACCTGACCACACTGACCTGACCTGACCTGTCCTACATGCATACACAATCACTGACGTCACCTACCTCAGCGGTGGTGTGGGGCGCCGGCACGCCCAATGTGCCCGTCATAGCGATGCAGCCAGCCAGGGCTGGGAGGCTTAGGACTGGAGCCATGGAAGGAGAGCCGCCGAGCAGGAAGCGGGGATGTGGCATGGTGTGCCCGTCATAAAGTGTCAATTTAAAGGCAAGAACACATGCAGAGTATATAAAAAGCTCAGTGGATGCAGCAAATCTTTTGTTCTCTGTATTTTCGGCACAGAGGAACCATTTCGTTGAAAACTATTGGAGAAACAAACCCAGAACGAACAGGGTGCATGTAACCTGTATCTACAACTGATCACTGCAGACTCCTTCCATAGATTGTGATTGTGTTACAATATGTCACAAGTGACAAGCGTAGAGAGAGATGTGTAGATGGTGTGACAATCAACACACACACCTCTCTGGCCAGTCACACCTCCTTCACAATGTATCACCAGCGGGGTAGATTCAGGTACCGCTGCGCACTTCTTACGGAGGCGCAGCGTACCGTTTTTGCCCTGCGCCCCCGCAAATTATCTGCGCTACGCTTCATTCACGAAGCAGTAGCCACGTAATTTGCGTGGGCGCTCCTCAAAAATGCCCGGCGTAAGGGCGCCTAATGTAAATGATCCCGTAGGGGGCGGGAATCATTTAAATTAGGCGCGTTCCCGCGCCGAGCATAGGGCGCATGCTCCGTCGGGAAACTTTCCCGACGTGCATTGCGGCAAATGACGTCGCAAGGACGTCATTTGCTTCAAAGTGAACGTGAATGGCGTCCAGCGCCATTCACGATTCACTTACGCAAACGACGTAAAATTTAAACTTCGCGACGCGGGAACGACGGGTATACGTAGCATTGGCTGCCCCTGCTAATAGCAGGAGCAGCCTTACGCGAAACCCGACGAACGGAAACGACGTAAACTGCGTACGCAGGGCTCGCGTAACGTTGTGAATCGGCGTTAGTATGCAATTTGCATACTATACGCTGACCACAACGGGAACGCCCCCTAGCGGCCAACGTAAGAATGCAGCCTACGATACGACGGCATAAGGAGGCTTATGCCAGTCATTTCTTAGGCTGCAGTCGGCGTATCGAGGTTCCTGAATCAGGAGCATTCGAAACGCCGGCGCAAGTAAGCAATTGCGCTGCGTAACTATGGTTACGCAGACGCAATTGCTACCTGAATCTGGGCCAGCGTTTATTTCTCTATGTCGGCCTCCACACAACTCCTTCCTCCTTTCCTGCCTCTCCTCCTTGGAGCAGAAATGAGGAACAGGCTGTCCCCGTCCTTTGGCTGCCGCGGTATTTGTAGAATGTGGGTTGCCGCGGCCCCGGCGCATAGTCACGGAGCGACGCATCATTTGTCTGCAAACAAATCTGCTTCATGAGGCCCACAGAAAATAAATCACAGACTCCAGAATTCCGATCAATCTCAATGCAAAATATCCCCGATCCTCTGAAAGATGTGACGTCGTGCTAAGCGAATTCCGGCCTCAGCTGGAATCTTTGTGACTGCGCAGGAAATACGTCTAAAAAGGAAACATGAAAATATTAGTCATGCTAAGCCTCTGACTTTATTACCCCGAGTCACTGACCCCCGGGCGTGTGCGCAGATAACGAGCAGCGTGTGCGCAGATGACGAGCAGCGTGTGCGCAGATAACGAGCAGCGTGTGTGCAAATAACGAGCAGCGTGTGCGCAGATAACGAGCAGCGCGTGCGCAGACGAAGAGCAGCGTGTGCGCAGATGACGAGCAGCGCGTGCGCAGATAACGAGCAGCATGTGCGCAGATAATGAGCAACGTGTGCGCAGATAACGAGCAGCGCGTGCGCAGATAACGAGCAGCGCGTGTGCAGATAATGAGCAGCGCGTGTGCAGATAACAAGCAGCGCGTGCGCAGATAACACGCAGCGTGTGCGAAGATAACGAGCAGCGCGTGCGCAGATAACGAGCAGCGCAGATGACGAGCAGAGCGTGCGCAGATAACGAGCAGTGCATGCGCAGATAACGAGCAGCGTGTGCGCAGATAACACACAGCGTGTGCGCAGATAACGAGCAGCGCGTGCGCAGATAACGAGCAGCGTGTGCGCAGATAACAAGCACCAACAACAAAGTCTAAACTGTGCAGTACTTACCTCTACAGGAGCTGCTGATGCTTGTCAGCCATCAGGGAGATTGTGCCAGCTGTAAAAATCTGCACGTGCATAGGAGCTTGCGCACACGGCACGCACGTGGTCTCAGGGCCGCCATCAGGGGGTTACAGGCAGTAAACCTGTAAGGGGCCCACAGGTCCCCAGGGCCACGGATGTCAACCCCCCCCCCCCCCGGTTCATCCAGTTCCAGGGCAAGGATGTGGAACTACACCCCCCAATCACATGGCAGAGACTCAATGCATTTAGATGTGGTGAAAACGACTTGTTGACGTTCAAACAAAGAGCACCAGAATGGGGAAGAATGGGGGATTTAGGTGACTTTGAACGTGGCATGGTTGTTGGTGCCAGACCGGGCCGGTCTGAGTATTTCCATAACTGCTGATCTACTGGGATTTTCACACACAACCATCTCTTGGGTTTACAGAGAATGGTCCGAAAAAGAGAAAATCTCCAGTGAGCGGCACTTGCATGGAGGAAAATGCCTTGTTGATGTCAGAGGTCAGAGGAGAATGGGCAGACAACAGTAACTCAAATAACCACTCGTTACATCCAAAGTATGCAGAATACCATCTCTGAATGCACAACACATCGAACCTTTACTTTACAACTATACTACTATTTTGTTGTTATCTATTAGGTAGATTCAGGTAGAGTTAGGCCGGCTTATCAGTAGATAAGCCGACCTAACTCGGAATCTACGCCGCCTTATGTTTAAGCGTATTCTCAAACAGAGATACGCTTAAACATATCTAAGATACTACGGCTTGCGCCGTCCTATCTTAGGTTGCAATATTTTGGATGGCCGCTAGATGGCGCTTCCATTGCGGTCGGCGTAGAATATGTAAATGAGTTTGTACGCCGATTCACGAACATACGCCCGGCCGCCGCAGTCGATTTACGCCGTTTCCGTAAGGCCTTAGGAGGCCTAAAGTTATTCCACCTATTAGGTGGAATAACAATGTTAAAGTATGGCCGCCGTTCCCGCCGCGAGATTCGAAATTTTAACGTGGTTTGCGTAAGTCGTCCGCGAATCGGGATTTACGTCGTTTACGTCCACGGCAAAATCAATTGGCCCGTGCGGCGTACGTAACCGCAATGCACACTGGGAAATGTAGGCGCCCGGCGTATGCGCAGTGACAAAAAAACGTCAAAAACGTGAGGTCAAGCCTCATTACCATTAAACACGCCCCCCCCAACCCATTTGAATTAGGCGCTCTTACGCCCGCCGCATTTACACTACGCCGCCCTAAGTAAGGAGGCAAGTACTTTGTGAATCATGTACTTGCCTCTCTTACTTAAGGCGGCGTAGTGTAAACACGCTAGGCTATGCCGCCGCAAATTAGCGCGCCCCTACCTGAATCTACCTATATGTTTTTTATGTACCGTATATACTCGAGTATAAGCCGACCCGAATATAAGCCGAGGAACCTAATTTTACCACAAAAACTGGGAAAACTTATTGACTTGAGTATAAGCCTAGGGTGCCCGTCTGCATGCCTCACTGTGCCTCACTTTGCCTCACTGTGCCCATGCCGCACTGTGCCCATGCCTCACTGTACCAATGGCTCACTGTGCCCAAGGCCCACTGTGCCCATGCCTCACTGTACCAATGCCTCACTGTGCCCATGCCTCACTGTACCAATGCCTCACTGTGCCCATGCCTCACTGTGCCCATGCCTCACTGTGCCCATGCCTCACTGTACCAATGGCTCACTGTGCCCAAGGCCCACTGTGCCCATGCCTCACTGTACCAATGCCTCACTGTGCCCATGCCTCACTGTACCAATGCCTCACTGTGCCCATGCCTCACTGTGCCCATGCCTCACTGTGCCCATGCCTCACTGTACCAATGGCTCACTGTGCCCAAGGCCCACTGTGCCCATGCCTCACTGTACCAATGCCTCACTGTGCCCATGCCTCACTGTACCAATGCCTCACTGTGCCCATGCCTCACTGTGCCCATGCCGCACTGTGCCCATGCCTCACTGTGCCCAAGGCCCACTGTGCCCGTGCCTCACTGTTCCAATGCCTCACTGTGCCCATGCCTCACTGTGCCCATGCCTCACTGTGCCCATGCCTCACTGTGCCCATGCCTCACTGTACCAATGCCTCACTCTGTCCATGCCTCACTGTGTCCATGCCTCACTGTGCCCATGCCTCACTGTGCCCATGCCTCACTGTGCCCAAGCCTCACTGTACCAATGCCTCACTGTGCCCATGCCTCACTGTGCCCATGCCTCACTGTACCAATGCCTCACTGTGCCCATGCCTCACTGTGCCTCACTGTGTCCATGCCTCACTGTGCCCATGCCTCACTGTCCGCAGGTCCCGCGGCTGCGGTCACGGATCTCACGGCAGGGGTGCGCGCGCCCACACGGCCCAACATTTAAAGGGACGTACCTGTACGCCCATTTGCCCGTCCGTGCCATTCTGCCGACCTAAAAAGTGCGTGGTCGGCAAGTGGTTAATGATTACAGAGCTGCATTCATTTATGTCTTTTAGATCTTCTCCGAGTCTCAGCTTTGATGATTCGCATGCCGAGCCCCGGCAGAGGAAGGAGACATTACGACCGAGGCGGCAGAATCGTTTTTTTTGTTATGTGACCGATTACAAGGCAGTGAGAAGCACCCGTCTGAAGCTGGCAGGAAATGAACCCGGCGTCCATATGCCAGCTGTGATCTCACACGTGTTCAGGCTCAAAGGTGGAGTCTCACTTTAGCCTGAGGAAGGACAAAGGAGACACGAGAAAGCCCCGAGAGTGACAAGTGCCAGGAACATGGTGGAGAATATTTATTAATTCATGGGATCAGCCTACAGCGGTTCTTTCTTGGCATTTACATGGAGCTGAGCCTGGCAGAGAGCCCACTGCAGGCACTAAATGGTTGGATGTAGTGGAAAGTAATAAATATGGAATGTGCTCTACAGACACCGACCCCCCTTGTGCTGGTGGTGAGCTTTTAGGACACAATAGGGAAAAATGACAGATTGTCTATTTAGAAATCAAGATAGATATAAATGTATATATATATTTAACCCTTTCATGACTAATGCCCTGTACACACGATCGGAATTTCCGATGGGATAAAATCCGATGGAATTTTCCGTCGGAATTCCGTTCAAGCTGTCTTGCCTACACCAAATTCCGACCGTCCAAAACGCGGGTGACGTAAAACACAACGACGAGCCGAGAAAAATGAAGTTCAATGCTTCTGAGCATGCGTCGACTTGATTCTGAGCATGCGTGGATTTTTCTCTCTGACGGAATTCCACGCAGACGATCGGAACTTCCCATCGGATTTTTTTCCATCGGAAGAATTAAAAACTTGTTTCTAAAAAAGTCCGATGGGGCCCACACACGATCGGAATTTTCAATGAAACAAGTCCATCTGACTTTTTTCATCGGAAAATCCGATCGTGTGTACGAGGCATAACACTAACCCAATGGTGGTTCTGTCCAAAATCCTTAATCCAACCCTAGCCCTACCGCTACCCCAGCTCCCTAATTCAACCATATTCCAAACGTAATTTTTAACCCCAACTCCCTAACACTAACCCAACCCAACCCTAACTTCTACCCCTAATCACTAACCCCAGCTACCTAACTCTAACCGAATCTTAATCCTAAATCTAATCACTAACGCAAATCTTAAACCTAGATCCTAGTGTTAGCTCCTAACCCAACTACAATCCTAACCAAAATCCTTAAATCAACTCTATCCTTAACCCAAATCCTTAATCCAACTATATCACTAGCCCCAAGCCCCTAACTCTAACACAACCCCCTAACTCTACTGTTAACCCTAATCTCTAACCCCAACCCCCAAGCTCTAACCCAGGGATCCTCAAACTACGGCCCTCCAGCTCTTGTAGAACTACACATCCCATGAGGCATTGTAACACACTGACATTCACAGACATGACCAGGCATGATGGGAATTGTAGTTCCTGAACAACTGGAGTGCCGTAGTTTGAAGACCCATGCTCTAACCCAACTCTAATCCTAACCCAGATCCCTAACCAATTACTTTCTGTAATTCTAAACCCAACTCCTAATGCTAGCCCATGACCCAAACCTCACCCAGGTCCAACACTAACCCAAATGTAGTCCTACTCCAAATCCTTAACCCAAACCTATCCCTAAACCAACCAACCACTAACCCCAACCCCCTAAATATAATCCAACCCTAACTTCTAACCCCATCTCTAACCCTAACCCCCACGTTCTAACCTAACTCTAATCCTAACTCAAATCCCTAACCAATTACTAAATGTAATTCTAAACCTAACTCCTAATGCTAGCCCCTGACCCCAAACCTAACCCAGGTCCAAAACTAACCCAACTCTATTCCTAGCCAAAATCCTTAATTCAACCCTAACCTTAACCCAGATCCCTAATCCAATCTTATCCCTAACCACAATCACTAACCCCAACCCCCTAACTCTAACCCAACCCTATCTATAACCCTAATCACTAACCCCAACCCCCTAAATATAACCCAACCCTAACTTCTAACCCATCTCTAACCCTAATCACTAACCCCAGCCCCCAAGCTCTAACCCAACTCTAATCCTAACTCAAATCCCTAACCAATTACTAACTGTAATGCTAAACCTAACTCCTAATGCTAGCCCCTGACCCTAACCCAACCCAGGTCCAATGCTAACCCAACTCTATTCCTAGCCAAAATCCTTAATTCAACCCTAACCTTAACCCAGATCCCTAATCCAATCTTATCCCTAACCACAATCACTAACCCCAGCCCCCTAACTCTAACCCAACTCTAATCCTAACCCAGATCCCTAACCAATTACTTTCTGTAATTCTAAACCTAACTCCTAATGCTAGCCCCTGACCCCAAACCTAACCCAGGTCCAAAACTAACCCAACTCTATTCCTAGCCAAAATCCTTAATTCAACCCTAACCTTAACCCAGATCCCTAATCCAATCTTATCCCTAACCACAATCACTAACCCCAACCCCCTAACTCTAACCCAACCCTATCTATAACCCTAATCACTAACCCCAACCCCCTAAATATAACCCAACCCTAACTTCTAACCCATCTCTAACCCTAATCACTAACCCCAGCCCCCAAGCTCTAACCCAACTCTAATCCTAACTCAAATCCCTAACCAATTACTAACTGTAATGCTAAACCTAACTCCTAATGCTAGCCCCTGACCCTAACCCAACCCAGGTCCAATGCTAACCCAACTCTATTCCTAGCCAAAATCCTTAATTCAACCCTAACCTTAACCCAGATCCCTAATCCAATCTTATCCCTAACCACAATCACTAACCCCAGCCCCCTAACTCTAACCCAACTCTAATCCTAACCCAGATCCCTAACCAATTACTTTCTGTAATTCTAAACCTAACTCCTAATGCTAGCCCCTGACCCCAAACCTAACCCAGGTCCAAAACTAACCCAAATCTATTCCTAGCCCAAATCCTTAATTCAACCCTAACCTTAACCCAGATCCCTGATCCAATCTTATCCCTAACCACAATCACTAACCCCAGCCCCCTAACTCTAACCCAACTCTAATCCTAACCCAGATCCCTAACCAATTACTTTCTGTAATTCTAAACCTAACTCCTAATGCTAGCCCCTGACCCCAAACCTAACCCAGGTCCAAAACTAACCCAAATCTATTCCTAGCCCAAATCCTTAATCCAACCCTAACCTTAACCCAGATCCCTGATCCAATCTTATCACTAACCACAATCACTAACTCCAACCCCCTAACTCTAACCCAACCCTATCTATAACCCTAATCACTAACCCCAACCCCCTAAATATAACCCAACCCTAACTTCTAACCCATCTCTAACCCTAATCACTAACCCCAGCCCCCAAGCTCTAACCCAACTCTAATCCTAACTCAAATCCCTAACCAATTACTAACTGTAATGCTAAACCTAACTCCTAATGCTAGCCCCTGACCCTAACCCAACCCAGGTCCAATGCTAACCCAACTCTATTCCTAGCCAAAATCCTTAATTCAACCCTAACCTTAACCCAGATCCCTAATCCAATCTTATCCCTAACCACAATCACTAACCCCAGCCCCCTAACTCTAACCCAACTCTAATCCTAACCCAGATCCCTAACCAATTACTTTCTGTAATTCTAAACCTAACTCCTAATGCTAGCCCCTGACCCCAAACCTAACCCAGGTCCAAAACTAACCCAAATCTATTCCTAGCCCAAATCCTTAATTCAACCCTAACCTTAACCCAGATCCCTGATCCAATCTTATCCCTAACCACAATCACTAACCCCAGCCCCCTAACTCTAACCCAACTCTAATCCTAACCCAGATCCCTAACCAATTACTTTCTGTAATTCTAAACCTAACTCCTAATGCTAGCCCCTGACCCCAAACCTAACCCAGGTCCAAAACAAACCCAAATCTATTCCTAGCCCAAATCCTTAATACAACCCTAACCTTAACCCAGATCCCTGATCCAATCTTATCACTAACCACAATCACTAACTCCAACCCCCTAACTCTAACCCAACCCTATCTATAACCCTAATCACTAACCCTAGCCCCCTAACTCTGAGTCAGTGCTAACTCCTAACCTTCTTGCTAATCTAACCCCAACTCAAAATTCTATCCTTAAAACCTGCCAACCCAAACACAAATGTAACTTGAATATTAAGATATGTAAACATAACTTATAACCAATAATGGGGAATACATTACGTTATATATATATAATTATTTTTAATGATCAATTTAAGAAAAAATAAAAGAATAAAAATAGTCGAAAATCATTTTTTCCACCTAAAGGGTCAGAATATCCATCAAAGACATAAACAACATTGTCCACTTAGTGATCATCATACATTGAAAGCCTTCCTGACCTTCCTTCTTTTTTTTTTTCATAAGTATAATGTGAATATGTCTTAATCCTTTCTTTTATACTTTATTGATTTTTATTACATTTACAAAACCATGTTAAAATTATTTATGTTGATATAAAATTGTCTGAAGAAAATGAATTGGCCGTCTGGAAGGAGATACAATTTAAGAAGAATGTTTTAATTGTACTGTCAGTGGTGCTATATCTGAGCTGCATGTTAACGTCAGACATACATTGGGAGGTCATACCATTTATTTCATGTTTTAAATCCACTAGAAATGGCAGTGCGCTTGTTCATTTTTTTTATTTTTCTGTAACACTAAAAAATCTTTCTATAAGTAAAACTTAAAGGAGTTGTAAAGGAAAATCTTCTTTCACCTTAATGCAATCTATGCATTAAGGTGAAAAAACATCTGATGCTGCCGCAACCCCTCCCCCCCCCCGAGCCCCCGTTTTACTTACCTGACCCCTCAAAAGTCCCGCGTGGTCCGGATATCCTCTTCGCTGCTCAGCCTGCCCGCTGATTGGCTAGAGCGGATGGATTGAGAGCAGCGAAGCCATTGGCTGGCGCCGCTGTCAATCACATCCAGTGATGCAGGGCGCGCCGAGGGGCGGGGCCGAGTGATACAGCCGCAAAGTTACTGGTGTAGATTCAGGTAGGGGCGCGCAATGATACGGCGCCGCAGCGTATCGTATTTCCGCTACGCCGCTGTAACTTACAGGAGCAAGTGCAGTATTCACAAAGCACTTGCTCCGTAAGTTGCGGCGGCGTAGCGTAAATGGGGCCGGCTTAAGCGCGCGTAATTCAAATGATCCCGTAGGGGGCGTGGATAATTTAAATTAGGCGCGTTCCCGCGCCGAACGTACTGCGCATGCGCCGTCCCTAAAATTTCCCGACGTGCATTGCGGTAATTGACGTCGCAAGGACGTCATTGGTATCAACGTCATTGGCGGCGGCGTAACGTAAATGTCATACGTTACGCCACCGCAGTTTTGCACGCCCCTACCTGAATCTACCCCATAGTCTCTAAAACTGTGCAAACAATCCCAAGAAGGAAGAGCAGAAGGATGACCTCATCACTGTGCTGCTGCTCACTCTTTGTCCAATCACAGCTTGGGACGGGTCTTAGATCAGGCTGTATTGTTTAGCTGCAGTGTAGTCTGCACTGGAGGTCTCAGAACTGTCTGTCAGGGGCAGGGCTGGACTGGGACAAAAATTTGGCCCTGGACTTCATCCAGACTGGCCCACTTTGACAGGTCTCTCCTATGGTGGCCGGACAACTGTCGCCCCCCCCCCCCGCCACCCAAGCCCCCTCTCCCCCTTCACTAGCCGTTCTACTTTATTAGAGTAGAACGGCTGGTACTGGTACTCTTATAGGCAGTACCAGTGGGGAAGCTAGACATTATTTCACCCGGGGGAAAATAATCAGTCCGGTGCCCCCCCCCCCCCATGGGACAGGATTAGGCAGAAGTGAGAAACTCCCAGGCCATAGCTGTTGAGTCAGCTGTCTGTCCCCTCCCCGTGCTCCTTCTGGTCCCCCCCATGCTCCTCTGTCGTCCCCCCTGCTCCTCTGGTCCTCCCCCTGCTTCCCTGTTCCCCCCCCCCCAGGTGATCACTGCGGAGAGACAGAGGAGCGGAGGGGGGCGGCGGTCCGCTGTCACTGAAGCCGGCCCACTGGGAAACTCCCGGTAGTCCCAATGGCCAGTCCATCCCTGGTCAGGGGTACCTTGATCACAAGACCGGCTGGACAGAATTGCAAGCCCTTCGGGAGGTAAATCTGTCCACTTTAATGTCCTCTGGCTGTGTATGTAGCCATTTGCCCGGAGTTCAGCTTTTGATGCAGCTGATGTTAATGTTTCTTGTTGCACATCATAGCGCTACTTATCATTATCATTCGTTGATTTGGATGCGGTTTGTCTCCCGTCAGCGCCCCCCCCCTTCGTCTTTACCTAAATAATCGCAGTTACGACTATTATCTGAAAGACAAAAGCATTTTCTAACCTTGCCCCCCCCCTTACGGAAAAAATCTTTTCATCTCATATTCCTCCGCGTCCCTCGCCATGTGATTCATTCCTCTAAGATCTTCTTTTATTTTTAAGTCATCAATTACTCATACTAAGTTGGCCTATCTTCCTTCTGCCATCTGGACCCCATACCTTATTTTAAAACATGTTCAAATAATGACAACCTTCTTTTCACAATTAATTTATGGGCTGTAGGGACGATTTTTCATTTTTTATCATACGCTTCCATTTGATCTCTCATATCTTTCTTCTGCATCTGCAAGCAGAGTGTATAAATCTTTTTCCCCGGCGTTGTCACCGAGCCTAAGATATATAGGCTTGACTCCCTATTAGTTCCACAAAACTGACCTTAATTTTTTTTAAAACGGTACAGATGTGAATAAAAGTTTAGCTGGAAGATTTCTTTTGATTTACTTCCCAATGTTTTCTTTCACTATTTTTTTTTTTTTTTTTCGTGGTTGTATGTAGCTAATTTACAGTGCTTGGCCTGGACCATCCTCATTTGTATCACTTATTTTTACAGTAATGGCTTTTTTTTTTCTTTCTTCGGGGCTGTTACATGTGTTATAACCGGGCTGTTAGACATCAATGATTAAAGGGAGCCTGTAAATGGATATACTTAGGGTTGACCGTACATGCCCTACTACAAGCGATGAGTAGGGTATGGATGGAATTAGGGTTGAGATTTGGGTTTGGGTCATATTAGGACCCGCCAAATTAATTGGCCCAAATTGGCCAGTTTAGTAACTCTCGTACACCCAGGGCCACTGATAGGGGGGGGGGGGGCACCAGCCCTCTTGTAGGGGGCCCAGGCACACAGAGGGGCCCAAACAGCAGGAGGTATCTGTGTGGTCAGGCAGATGAGCAATTAGAGAAAGATGCCCTGTGCTGCTCTCTGCAGCAGCTGAAAGCTGTTTTCTCTTTCTCCCATTGGCATTGGGAGAGACACAGGGCATTGTTTCTTTAAAGCGGAGCTCCACCCTAAAGTGGAACTCCCGCTGATCGGAGCCCTCCCCACCTCTGGTGTCACATTTGACACCTTTCAGGGGGGAGGGGGGTGCAGATACCTGTCTAAAGACAGGTATTTGCACCCACTTCCGGCCACACAGTCTCGGGCAGACTGTGGGCATGACGTCACCTCCCGTCGCCCCCTGTTGTGTGCTGGGAACACTCGGCTCCCAGCACACAGCGGGAGCCAATCAGCAGGCGTAGCGCGACTCGCGCATGCGCCATAGGGAACCGGGCAGTGAAGCCGGAGCGCTTCACTTCCTGGTTCCCTCACCGAGGATGGAGGGGGGAGCAGCAGAGTGACGAGCGATCGTTCGTCCTCTGCTGCGGACGGCGCTGGACTCCAGGACAGGTAAGTGTCCTAATATTAAAAGTCAGCAGCTGCAGTATTTGTAGCTGCTGGCTTTTAATTTTTTTTTTTTAGCGCACATCCGCTTTAATTACTTCCCCCGCACTGATTCCCCTCCCTGGTCTGCCCACTTCTGATCCCCGCATGTGCTTCCTTGTTACTGTGCCAAGCCCACTCCTGTGGCACTGCCGGCTTCCCTGTCCTGTAAAAAAAAAGAAAACATTTTAACATTGTCATAAATAATTTTTTTAAATTTTAAAATTAAATAATTTTTAAAAATGTAAAAAAAAAAATTGTCTGCTCACTTCTGATCCCCCCCTTTGTGCCTCCCTGTTACTGTGCCAAGCCCACTCCTGTGGCACTGCCAGCTTCCCTGTCCTGTAAAAAAAAAGAAAACATTTTAACATTGTCATAAATAATTTTTTTAAATTTTAAAATTAAATAATTTTAACAAATGTAAAAAAAAAAAAAAAAAATGATAATTGTTTTTAATTAAAAATGTAAAATAACTATTTAAAAAAGAGCTAATTCACACATGTTCTTTGTTAGATTTGTATTAGCTAATAATAATTATAGTGTATTTTTAGTGAAAATATTGTTTTGATCTATTGGGGGAAGGGGGCATCTGCCAGGTAGGCTGTATGGGACCCCATAACTTGGACTACGGGAGAGTCAGGACGCCCACTAACACACAGCTCCTTTCTCTATCTGTATTTTAGAGAGTGTCCTAACTCTCCTGTAGTCCAAGGGAAGGGGCGAGAACGACACTCCACACCAGGGAGAAAGCCTCGCATTACTGTGTGGAGTTACAGACAGAAGAACAGGAAGTGAGGATTTCTCAGAAGAAATAAGGACATTTAAAAGCAAAATGGAAGGATGAGGTAGGTGAAGGAGGACTGCACTAAGGGAAAGGAAGCTATTTAGGAAAAAAAATTGTACCAATACAACCCCTTTAATACAGCAACAAAAGTACGACACGTGTAAGATGTTGGCGCTTTTAATGAGGGGAAAAGATGGGGCATTGGAGGGGGGTTGCATGTAAAGGTCAGAGCTGAGAGAGGGATGAAAGTGACCTGTGGAAGAAAACGTAACTCTGTAATCTGCATGCAGAGCACCCCTGAACTCTACACTATGTACACAGCGCACCACCAAACTCTGCACTCCGTGTGTAAACCCCCCCAACTCTGCACTTGGTACCTAAAGGGGCACTAAATCCCAGGAGTGCATTAAGAGCCTCCCACTGTTAGTAAAATTTGACACCACCCACCATTTGGTGCGGTTTGGAGGGCATGTGGGCATTTGGGAAGTCATGGTCGAGTTTCTGCACCTATTTTTTGAGAAAAAAAAGCCCTGGTCATTACTACAAGAGGTGCAAGAGAAGCCACCTCTACGGCTTTATCTCCACCAGGTACGTGATAAATCCATTGTCATTTACGGGATCCAGTGATATTCTGTCACTAAATGACAGACCCCCAATGTTGCAGTATTGTAAACACAGGGAGATGGAGATCCCAGGCGATGTAACTGACCAAACAGGATCAATGGCCAAACACAGGCTCACCCAAGGTGAAGGGTCTAAGTGGCAGTTGGTCTTCACCAGAGCTCCTGATGGGTGCAAAGTCTAATTGGCAGTTGGTCTGTCAGGCCCCGTACAGACGACCAAACATGTCTGCTGAAACTGGTCCGCGGGCCAGTTTCAGCAGACATGTTTGGTTGTGTGTAGGCCCGAGCGGGCCGAATTCCAGCAAACATTTGCCCGCCGGGCCTTTTCCCAGCGGGCAAATATTCCTGGACTTGTTTTAAAACCGTCCGCTGGAATCCTGCCCGCTCGGACATGTTCGGTCGTCTGTACAGACCTACCGTACATGTCCGAGCGCCCGCCATCCCTCGCATGCGTTGAATGACTTTGACGCATGCGTGGAAGCATTTAACTGGCAGGCCCGCCCACGTCGCTGCGTCATTGTCGCGGTGACACCGCGTCATCGACGCGGCGACACTGCGGACACGTCCCGCGTATTGTTTACGCGCGGCTTTCTGTACGATGGTTAGTACAGCCATCGTACAGAAAGCTCCGGGCAGACATGTACGGTGAAAACGGTCCGGCGGACCGGTTTCATCGTACATGTTTGCTGGTGTGTACATGGCCTCAAGGATGTTAGTAGACCATGACCAGTGTAGTCAAGATAGTAGTCAAGATATCCCCAACTTTTCTTACCACCCTTAAACCCCACAAACTCGGCTCCTCTCGCGGTCACGTCCTGTGCGTCCTGTACGTCCAGGACGGGACTGCGAGAGAACCAGAGCCTGCCCGACTATACACGAGTGTACTGCGCTCGGTATATGCCGGCGCAGTAGTTCAAACTCGGCGCGGGAAGCAGGTATCGGCGTATATCCCGCACCTGCGATTTTGCCATAAATTTCAGGGCAAAAAAGTGTGCGGTATACGCCGATAAATACGGTACTTTACTTTTAGCATAAATTCAACTCTGGCGAGGAAAACACACTCAACCACTACTCTCATTGGTCCGAAACACCTACCTGTACCACCAAACAGTTAATCGTTTTTTTTTCCTCCAAAGATTTATCCATTTTTTTAAAGTAAACATTTTGTAACTATTTTTAGTTCATGTATTTTTTTTTTTTAAGGAAGAAGATCTAAGAACTGAGATGGTAGTAGCATCCTTGTAAACATGACACACAAAAAAAAAAGAATGTTTTGCGCTCGCGGTTTTATCTGAAGAGATCGGAATCTGTGCTACGTGAATTGCCAATTAAGCAAATACTGTGACCAGCTGTTTATTACCAACCACCAGGTTCCAGGGATTTGGATTGTGTGCAGTTTTCATTCGACTCGCTTAAACGTGGAAACTCCTTTATTGATATAACGGCCAATTATAATTACTTAAGCTATTTTTCGCTTTATCTGTAGTCACCGGTAGGATGTGGGGGGGGGGGGGGGGAGCAAATGAGCAACACCTTGGGAAACAACATTTGCTTACGTTGTCAATGTTTTTGACTCCATGTTCTTTGCTGCATTAACCCCTCGGTGGCAGGGGACTATAGGGGACTATAGATCTATGTCCTGATTTAAAGCTGAACTCTAATAGCTAGATCCAGGTACATGTGTGTATCTTTGCGGCGGCGTAGCGTATCGTATTTACGCTACGCCGCCGTAAGTCAGAGAGGCGAGTGCTGTATTCACAAAGCACTTGCCTCCTAAGTTACGGCGGCGTAGCGTAAATGGGGCCGGCGTAAGCGTGCCTAATTCAAATGAGGATGAGGGGGCGTGTTTTATGTAAATGGGTGGTGACCCGACGTGATTGATGTTTTTTACGAACGGCGCATGCGCCGTCCGTGTACATATCCCAGTGTGCATTGCTCCAAAGTACGCCGAAAGGACATATTGGTTTCGACGTGAACGTAAATTACGTCCAGCCCCATTCACGGACGACTTACGCAAACGATGTAAAAATGTCAAATTTCGACGCGGGAACGACGGCAATACTTAACATTGACTAGGCCAGCTATTTGTTCGACTAAATTTATACCGGAAAAAGCCATATGTAAACGACGTAAAAAAAATGCGCCGGGTGCACGTACGTTCGTGAATCTGCGTATCTAGTCATTTACATATTCTACGCCGAACTCAACAGAAGCGCCACATAGCGGCCAGCGGAAAAATTGCACCCTAAGATTCTTTAGAAGAGGCTTCCTTCTGGGGCAACAGCCATGCAAACCAATTTGATGCAGTGTGCGGCGTATGGTCTGAGCACTGACAGGCTGACTCCCCCCCCCCTTCAACCTCTGCAGCAATACTGGCAGCACTCATACGTCTATTTTCCAAAGACAACCTCTGCATATGACGCTGAGCACGTGACCTCAACTTCTTTGGTGGACCATGGCGAGGTCTGTTCTGAGTGGAACCCGTCCTGTTATACCGCTGTATGGTCTTGACCACCGTGCTGCAGCTTTATGTTGAGCAACAATTCATTTTTTTTCAGATCTTCAGAGAGTTCTTTGCCAGGAGGTGCCATTTTGAACTTCCAGTGACCAGTATGAAGGAGTGAGAGCGATAACACCAAATTTAACACACTTGCTCCCCATTCACACCTGAGACCTTGTAACGCTAACGAGTCACATGACACCGGGGAGGGAAAATGGCTGATTGGGCCCAATTTGGACATTTTCACTTAGGGGCGTACTCACTTTTGTTGCCAGTGGTTTAGACATTAATGGCTGTGTGTTGAGTTATTTTGAGGGGACAGCAAATTGACACTGTTATACAAGCTGTACACTCACTACACAACATTGTAGATACAAAGTGTCATTTCTTCAGTGTTGTCACTGAAAATATATAGAAGAAAATATTTACAAAAATTTGAGGGGTGTACTCACTTTTGTGAGATACTGTGTGTATATATATATATATATATATATATATATACAGTATGGGCTAGATTCAGAGACAGTTACACCGGCGTATCAGTAGATACGCCGGTGTGGAAACCAGATACGCTTAAATTAGGCTAAGATCCGACTGGCGTAAGTCTCTTACGCCGTCGTATCTTAGTTGCATATTTACGCTGGCCGCTAGGTGGCGCTTCCGTCGATTTCAGCGTAGAATATGCAAATGACTAGATACGCCGATTCAGAAACGTACCTGCGCCCGGCGGATTTTTTTACGTCGTTTGCGTAAGGCTTTTTCCGGCGTAACGTTACTCCTGCTATATGAGGCGTAGCCAATGTTAAGTATGGACGTCGTTCCCGCGTCGAATTTTGAAAATTTTAAATCGTTTGCGTAAGTCGTTCGCGAATAGGGCTTTGCGTAAATTACGTTCACGTCGAAAGCATTGACTATTTGCGACGTGATTAGGAGCATGCGCACTGGGATACGTTCACGACCGGCGCATGCGCCGTTCGTGAGAGACGTCATTTACGTGGGGTCGTGTTTTATTTACGTAAAACAAGCCCACCTCTTTAGAATTTGAATTTGGCGCGCTTACGCCGGCAGATGTACGCTACGCCGACTTAACTTAGGGCGCTGGTTCTTTGTGAATCCAGCCCCAGCCTCACTAAAGCGGAGTTCCGGCCACAATTTCACTTTTTAAATATAAATACCCCTGTAATACACAAGCTTAATGTATTCTAGTAAAGTTAGTCTGTAAACTAAGGTCCGTTTTGTTAGGTTGTTACAGCATTTAGACACTTTATAAAATAGAAATTGACTGGGGCCATCTTAAGTGTGGGCATCATGAAGCCAGACTGTATGACTTCCTGGATTTCAGCCTTGCAGATCTCGCACATGCTCAGTGCTGCACAAGCAGTGTAATAGGTTTCAGATCAGGTTTCAGCACCTGTACTGTCCAAGTCGCATGATTCTTCGAGACTGGGGAGTGCACAGACTCCTGGAAAGTTACACCCACTACATTCCCAGGAGTCTGTGCGGTGTAGGTTAGGAAGCTTAAGCACCTAGGTGCAGGAAGTGGGAAGATTAACTATTCTGCCTAGCAACAACACTTTGAAGGCATCTAAAAAAAAATGTTTTTTTCTTAAAGGACTAATGAAATTTTTTTAAAACTACTGATGTAATGTTATATTTATGGGTGGAACTCCATTTAAGTTACGACGGCGTAGTGTATCGGGGATACGCTACGCCCGCACAAACTTACGGCGGGCTATCTGAATCTAGCCCACTGTGTATATATATATTTATAAAAAATGGGGCAGAGTCTATGGTCTTTTTTGGTCGCTTGTATGTTTCTATGTTTGGTAGTTCATAATAAACGCTCAATACTTCATTTTACCGGGGAGCCTGCTAATGTCTTTCCAGGCTTTACCTCCAAACCGATAAATTCCGCCGACCCCCCATCCCCCCCCCCCAATAAAACTTCATGTTTCATAAGACAAATATTGCTTTTTGCATCTTCGTCCCTTGCACCGACATAACTGCTGAAAGAAATGGAACGCAGTTTTAGCGGCCCCCCTGGGATCCATAAACGGCTATTTCTGTGTCTGAATCTCGCTGTTTAATTTAATCATTTATTATATTAATATTCAAATGGCCTGCATCTTATTAGCTACTGCAAGGATGCTGCTACACTGGAAATAAATAGCTAATTATCCCTTTGATGAGATGGCTTCTAAAGACTTTTGTACATTTCTGCTAATGGTGCGGCTCATTTAAACAATTTCACATATTTATTTATTTAATTTTTTTTCATTTTCAGCTTTTTTTTTTTTCCTCTCAATCAGCGATTTTTCCAAGAATACCTTTTAATGAAGCACTAACAAGGTGTGAGAAGGATAGATTATTATTATTTTAATTTTTTTTTGTAGAGTGTAAAATAAAATGTGCCCTTAAAATGATTTTATTTTCTTGGTCAGCGACCTGATTTATATTTAAATTTAAGCTTGTTTTTTTTGTTTTTTTAGATACATATGTGAACCCGGCGAGAAAAAAATTACGGGCCAGATTCCCATACAATTGCGGCGGCGTAACGTATCCCGTTTACGTTACACCGCCGCAAGTTTTCAGCGTAAGTGCCTGATCCACAAAGCTCTTACCTGTAAACTTGCGGCGGTGTATCGTAAACACGTCCGGCGCAAGCCCGCCCAATTCAAATGGGGTGTGTACCATTTAAATTAGGCGCGCTCCCGCCGAACTTCCCGCGGTGCTTTGCGCGAAGTGACGTCATTTTTTTGAACGGCGACGTGCGTAGCGTACGTTCGTATTCCCGCCGGACGTCATACGCAAAAAAAATAATAATTTGAAATTCGAGGAAATCCGGGAAAGACGGCCATACTTTAACATGGCTCGACTAAAGTTAAGCCATGTTAAAGCAGCCGTAACTTTGCGACGGGAAAAAATTACTAGCGACGACGTAACGAACGCGAAAACTGTCGTGGATCGCCGTAACTAGTCATTTGCATATTCTACGCCGACTGCAATGGCCTCGCTACCTAGCGGCCGGCATAGAATTGCATCCTTAAGATCCGACAGTGTAAGTCAATTACACCTGTCGGATCTTAGGGCTATCTATGCGTAACTGATTCTATGAATCAGTCGCATAGATACTCTGAGAGATACGACAGTGTATCAGGAGATACGCCGTCGTATCTCTTCTGGGAATCTGGCCCTACGTTCTTAAAATATGGTTTCTGTGTAGTTTTATCTACCGTATTTATCTGCGTATACTGCGCGCCGGCCTATAACGCGCACCCCAAACTTAGAAGGGAAGTTTAAGGGAAAAAAAAAACTTGAATTTTTCGGTGTCCGTCTGCTGTCTTGCCCGGCGTCCATCGGCGACCTTGTCCGGTGTCCGTCTGCGGCCTATCCAGCCTTGTGGGTGTCCATCTGCGGCTTTGGAGGTGTCCATCTGCTGTCTTGCCGGATTTCCTGTGTCCTGCGGGCGGAGCCGAGCGTGGCCGAGCCTAGCCGAGTGCGCAGTACACTCAGCTCGGTCTATGTCGGCTTCTCTTGGCTTCTCTTGCGGTCCTGTGGGCGGAGCCGAGCGTGGCCGAGCCTAGCCGAGTGCGCAGTACACTCGGCTCGGTCTATGTCGGCTTCTCTCGGCTTCTCTTGCGGTCCTGCGGGCGGAGCCGAGCGTGGCCAAGCCTAGCCGAGTGCGCAGTACACTCGGCTCGGTCTATGTCGGCTTCTCTCGCGGTCCTGCGGGCGGAGCCGAGCGTGGCCGAGCCTAGCCGAATGATCATTGTCGGCGGCGCTCAGAGAAAGCAGGGATCGGCGTATAATGCGCACCCACGATTTCCCCCCGATTTTAAGGGGAAAAAAGTGTGCGTTATACGCCGATAAATACGGTATTTAACCTCTGTTCAGCGGGGACCCTGCTTTTAAAGTGTATCTGTCACAAGTATTATATTATACATATATATTATTATTATTATATGTTGAAATCATTGGTAGATAGGGGCATACAGGTGAATCTAATAAAAAAATAGAATATCATATAATATCATGGGGGTTGTGTAATGTAAAGAGAGCCAGAGGTGCACATACACTTTATCTGCCTCCCGTCCACCTTATAGAGAAATGATGGTGGAGCAGGACGGCTCTCGTTCTGTCATATGACTTTGCCCAGTCTCGGAGTGAACACTCGTGCCCATCAGTGCTGCCCATCCCTGCCACCTATCATTGTCCATAAGTGCCGCCTGTCAGTGCCCATCAGTGCCTCCCATCGATGTCCATTAGTGCTGCCCATTCGTGTCACCTATCATTGCCCATATGTGCCGCCTATCAGTGCCCATCAGTGCTCACCAGTGCCACCAATCAGTGCCCATCAGTGTCACCTATCAGTGCCCACCAGTGCCTCCTATTAGTGCCCATCAGTGCTGCATATTAGTGCCTCCTCATTAGTGCCACCCCATCAGTGGCCATCAGTGCAGCCTCATCAGGGCACATAAGTGAAGGAGAAAAATCACTTCTTTACAAAAAAAATTGACAGAAACCAAGAAAAACTTTCATTTTTTTTTTTAATTCTGTATTTTTTCATTTTTTATATCAAAACATAAAAACCCCAGTGGTGATAAAATACCACCAAAAGAAAGCTCTATTGGTGTGAACAAAATGATAAAAATTTCACATGGGTACAGTGTAGTATGATCGCGCAATTGTCATTCAAAGTGCGACAGCGCTGAAAGCTGAAAATTGGTCTGGGCAGGAAGGGGGTGAAAGTGCCCAGTAATGAAGTGGTTAAGTCTCTTCTTTTACAGACCTCTCATTTGGGGTCATTTCATTGTAGTGACGGGGGTAACTTTAATAAGATGGATAGCAATGCTGTGCAGTAACTCATTACAGCCAATCAGAATTCAGCTTTTTTCGCAGGCAAATAAAGAGCTAATTTCCGATTTGCTTGACGGGTCGCCGTACAGTCTTACTTTTTAACAACGTAAAAAATACTTTTCCTGCAACGCGGCGATCCATGTCCTCTTCTCTCCCCTCTAAATCCCACAGCCTCGCAATCGTGTTTATAAATTCTCATTTACTTTGCCGCAGTCGTAGCGGAGCAGCGAACAATGTCTCGCCCCGGGGCCCTTGTTTTATTATGTGACGTGTTGTGATATCCTGTTATTACTGTCATTTAAATTGATACAAAAGGTTGACATTCTTGGTCGCATAACGAAATCTATTGTGTTATTAAAGGGTAATAAAGTCGACTGTACATGGTGTAGCTCACGGACCCTTATCCCTCGCTCCAGGAGTGAGGATTATGAGAGGGATAAAAAGACACTTTGTTGCACCCTTCGATGTGATGTTCCTTCTTTGGGAATGCTTTGCTGTTATAGACTTGGAGTCCGGGGGTGGGGGGTTGGGTTGTGTAAAAGAATTCAAGCGGATCAGAACCCAGTCACTAAAAGAAAGTCTTAACCTGGAATTTCTGAAGATGGTTTCCACCTTTTAGAATGGCTATTAGGTTCTCAACCTCAAAGTGGGCCTTATAATATCTTTGTGGAATTTCTGAAGATGGTTTCCACCTTTTAGAATGGCCATTAAGTTTTCAGCCTCAAAGTGGGCCTTCCAATAACTTTGTGGAATTTCATAAGATGGTTTCCACCTTTTAGAATGGCCATTAAGTTTTCAGCCTCAAAGTGGGCCTTCCAATAACTTTGTGGAATTTCATAAGATGGTTTCCACCTTTTAGAATGGCCATTAGGTTCTCATACTCAAAGTGGGCCTTCCAATAACTTTGTGGAATTTCAGAAGATGGTTTCCACCCTTTAGAATGGCCATTAGGTTCTCAAACTCAAAGTGGGCCTTCCAATAACTTTGTGGAATTTTAGAAGATGGTTTCCACCTTTTAGAATGGCCATTAGGTTCTCAAACTCAAAGTGGGCCTTCCAATAACTTTGTGGAATTTCAGAAGATGGTTTCCACCTTTTAGAATAGCCATTAGGTTCTCAAACTCAAAGTGGGCCTTCCAATAACTTTGTGGAATTTCAAAAGATGGTTTCCACCTTTTAGAATGGCCATTAGGTTCTCAAACTCAAAGTGGGCCTTCCAATAACTTTGTGGAATTTCAAAAGATGGTTTCCACCTTTTAGAATGGATATTAGGTTCTCAAATTTAAAGTGGGGCTTCCAATAACTTTGTGGAATTTCAGAAGATGGTTTCCACCTTTTAGAATGGCCATTAGGTTCTCAACCTCAAAGTGGGCCTTCCAATAACTTTGTGGAATTTCAGAAGATGGTTTCCACCTTTTAGAATGGCCATTAGGTTCTCAACCTCAAAGTGGGCCTTCCAATAACTTTGTGGAATTTCAGAAGATGGTTTCCGCCTTTTAGAATGACCATTAGGTTCTCAAACTCAAAGTGGGCCTTCCAATAACTTTGTGGAATTTCAGAAGATGGTTTCCACCTTTCAGAATGACCATTAGGTTCTCAAACTCAAAGTGGGCCTTCCAATAACTTTGTGGAATTTCAAAATAGGGTTTCCACCTTTTAGAATGGCCATTAGGTTCTCAAACTCAAAGTGGGCCTTCCAATAACTTTGTGGAATTTCAAAATAGGGTTTCCACCTTTTAGAATGGCCATTAGGTTCTCAAACTCAAAGTGGGCCTTCCAATAACTTTGTGAAATTTCAGAAGATGGTTTCCACCCTTTAGAATGGCCATTAGGTTCTCAACCTCAAAGTGGGCCTTCCAATAACTTTGTGGAATTTCAGAAGATGGTTTCCACTTTTTGGAATGGCCATTAGGTTCTCAACCTCAAAGTGGGCTTTCCAATAACTCTGCAAGTCTCCAAGAATAATTTCTAGCCATGCCACAATATACAAATGTATAATTTTTTCAGAAAAGTTCCCCCTTTTATCAATAAAAAGCCATCCTTGGGCACCAAGCTAAACTAGGTGATCACCAGGAGAAGGCATTTCCTCAGTCTCCTCTCCCCAAGTGATCACTTATGTTCCGTACACACGGCCGGACTTTCCGAGAAAACGAGTCAGACAGGTTTTTTTTCCTCAGAAAGTCTGGCCGTGTGTATCCTCCATCTGACTTTTTTTGTCGGAAGTCCTACGGACCTTAGATAGAGAACTTGTTCTCTTTCTTGCCGTCAGGCTTCCAACGGACTCACGGCGGACTTTTGCATGGTCAAAAGTCAGACCGTGTGTACAAGGCATAAAATTGTATAATGTAACTGTCATGTACCTGGTCCTGAAGCTGAAATGCTGAGAGGGCTCTCTTTGCGGCTTGGTGTTCTTTAAGATGGAAACAGGGCCGTCTTTAAGGCAGGGCAAAAGGGGCTGTTTCTTTGGGCCCTGTCATTGTTGTGGGGCCAAAAAGCAGCTGCCTCATACTTTCCAACTATCCCAGTTAAAATTCCCTTGTCCCTTTAAGTTTTAGTCCTGTGCTGTGTCTTGATATCTCAGTGTGAAGTGCTGCTACTAACGCTGACCAGCTCTGTCCTATTGTTGTGTACAGATGACTCACCTGCAGACCCTGGCCCGAATTCACGTACGAGTTACGCCGGCATATCTCCAGATACGCCGGCGTAACTCTGAGTCCGTGCCGTCGTATCTATGCGCCTGATTCTTAGAATCAGTTATGCATTGATTTGTATTAGATCCGATTGGCGTAAGTCTCTTACGCCGTCGTATCTTAACTGCATATTTTTACGCTGGCCGCTAGGGGCGTGTACGCTGATTTACGCCTAGAAATATGTAAATCAGCTAGATACGCCAATTCACGAATGTACGCCCGGTCGACGCAGTACAGATACGCCGTTTATGTTAGGCTTTTCCCGGCGTAAAGTTACCCCTGCTATATGAGGCGTACATGCGGCGTACCAATGCTAAGTATGGACGTCGTTCCCGCGTCAAATTTTGAAAATGTTACGTTGTTTGCGTAAGTCGTTCGCGAATAGGGCTGGGCGTCATTTACGTTCACGATTAAAGCATTGGCTTCTTGCGGGTTAATTTGGTGCATGCGCACTGGGTTACTTTCACGAACGGCGCATTTACGTGGGGTCACATTAAATTTAAATAACACACTCCCACATCTACCACATTTGAATTAAGCGGGCTTACGCCGCCGCAACTTTGGTTTGAGAATACGGCACTTGCCTGTCAAAGTTGCGGAGGCTTAACGTAAATAGGATACGTTACGCCCGCACAAAGATACGCGATTCTACGTAAATCCGGGCCCCTGTGTTTATGTGTAAATAACCACCATTCATATGTAAAAAAATGGGAGCATTCATATGTAAATAGCTGAGGCCGACGGCGTTCATATGTAAATGAATGCAGCATTCATATATATAGCATGCCCCTCTGCAGTGAAGAGATGATGTGCTGTAACTTCTAGCAACCAATCAGTGAGCAGTATTACTGTACAGTAATCTCTAGCAACCAATCAACAAGAAGGAATCATGTGCTGTAACCCCTAGCAACTAATCAGTGAGTTGTAATCTGTGCTGTAACCTCCAGCAACCAGTCAGTAAGTGGTAATGATATGCTGTAATCTCTGGCAACCAATCGCAATCACTGCCTGATCTGATACAGTAAACTGATTTTAAGTCTAGCTGATATTTATTGTATGTCCCAAGGCAGGTGGAATTGGAATTGGTACACACGATCGGAATTTCCGATTGGAATTTTTTTCCGTCGGAAAAATTTAGAGCCAGCTCTCAATCTTTTGTTGGCGGAAATCCCGACAGAATTTCCGTTCAAAAGCTCACATCGAACTTTTGCTGTCGGAGAATCCGATCGTGTGTAAAACTTTGTAAAATATACAATGTGGCCCTCGGGCTGAAAAGTTTGCAGACCCCTGATCTAGAACATGGCCCACTATAGAAACAGCACCACCTCAAGGAGAAAGCTGGCCCTATGTGCCTGCATCCCCCTCACATCTTCCGACATTAAAATAGCTGAATCTGGAAAAAGAATGAAAAAAAAACTTTTTTTTTTTTTTTTAAAGTGCCACGTAAAAGTAAAAAATTTAAACAGAAGAAAGAAATACGTCACATTTCCTGTCGGAGAGAGCAGAAACGCGGAGTATTCATTAAAGCCGCTCGATGGATTTCTGCCACGGCTCTCTCCCGTCTCGTTCCTTGATAAATCTGCCCAACTTCTATAGTGCGTGTGCGCCTCTTCCACCATATGTCGCCTTAACAGAATTAGTAAAGATTTCCTCTCCCGGTCCTCGCCGTTCTCGGCTTGACCTCTGCCTGCCCTCTTTTTTACAAAATAATCATAAGAAATATGCAGCAATTAGATTTTGTCCGAGGGCTACGAGTGTATTTTTCACCCAAACGAGCTGACATTGATGCATCAAAAGACAGACTAAGGCAAATGTATTTTTTTATATTTTTTTATATATTTTTTCTTCTTCTTCTTTCTTAAGGCAGGCGTAGAATTCCCTACAACCTATAGAAACAGGGTGTCTTTA
The DNA here is from genome assembly GCF_905171775.1 of Rana temporaria. Taxonomy (NCBI): domain Eukaryota; kingdom Metazoa; phylum Chordata; class Amphibia; order Anura; family Ranidae; genus Rana; species Rana temporaria. Next base: position 155,014,620 of record NC_053499.1, on the reverse strand, counting down.
CGTTTTAGATAAAGCATGCCAGTTCTATGTGTTCAGCCCCTCATTATTTGGCTGTTGTGTGATCAGGGATTCAACGCACACGATTCATCAGCTTGGCGTTTGCTCGGCAGCCATGAGAGAGCCTGTCTGCCTCTTCAATCTCCGTGACAGGCTAAAAAATACTGATTTATACTAAATCATTAAAATCTGCTTATTATTGCCTCGCTTGTTCCACTTCAAACCGGCGTCTTGATCTGCATTGTGCCTGGTACAATTTTATACCACTCCGAGCTGTGATCTCAAAGAGAGAAGGAAGAGGGAGAAAGGAGGTGGGGGGGGGGGGGGAGGGGGGGGGCACTGCTCGCTCTTTGTTAAGGGATGTCATTTCCGTTAAAGGAGACTAATTAAACGCATGGGCAACATGTTCGTGGAAGAGATCATTTTTTTTGGATAAACAAAAACGACCCACACGCTGTTGCGCTTGATTAGGAAAAGGCAGAAAGGGACAGCGAGGCGCAAAAGTCCAATGTTGATCCGGCTTAAAGGGAAGCTGCTTCAAGCTTGCCATGGGTATAAAGGGAGGAGAAATCGCATTTGTAACTAGCAAAGGGAGGTGGGTGTGGGAGGAGCATTTGCAGTAAAGAAAAATTCCACCACTCAGTCCGGCTGGCCATCAAAAGTGATTGGTGTCCTCTACATCAGTGGCTCTCATCCACAGGCCATGTTTTGGGAATTTTTCCTAGATCAAATAGCTGTCCAAAATACCAAGCCATTGACCTCATCTGGAATATGCAGTTCAATTTTGGGCACCAGTTCTCAAAAAGGGATATCGGGGATCTGGAGAAAGTGCAGAGAAGGGTAACCAAACTGATAAGAGGCATGGAGGAGCTCAGCTATGAGGAAAGATTAGAGCAGTGGTTCTCAACCTTAGGGCCCTTTCACACTTATACGACTTGTCTCACGATTTTGGACTGCATCAGGTATCTGCACCCCCCTCCCCCTGAAAGGTGCCAAATGTGACACCGGAGGGGGGAGGATTCCGAAAAGCGGAGGTTCACTTTTTGTGTGGACCTCCGTTTTAACAAGTTCCATACAGAATACTTAGCACCACACAATTATATTTAGTTCTGTATTCTCTAAAAGGGGTGGTACTGGGAGGTGGGTAGTCGGTGGAACCAAGGAACGGTGCTCAGTGGTGGGTAGGGGCGGAGTCAAGGGGGGACTCGGAAGGGAGGAGTTTCTGCACCTATTCTCTGAGAAAAAAATCCCTGTATAAAAGTACATAACAGATACAATAATTAATACATTTATTTATATCCCGCAATATATAAGGCAGCTGAGAAAGAGAAGACCGGAGCTAAATACAGAGTATAGAAGAGGGCTGACATAACTAAGTAGCAGGGAACTGAAGAAGGGGTTAAAAAGTAGCGAGGGCCATATTCAGTTTGGAATGGGTGGCCGGAGTTAAGGCTTGGGGGAAGGTCTGCAGTTCAGTTGTGGGCAGCACAGGAAGAGGAAGCTCCCACCCTCCCGCCCTATTATGTTGGGATTGTATGTAATGTGTTGTGTTGTGTTGGTTTTGGCGGTTGGGGATGTTTGGAGGCAGTAGACATTTTGACCAATTTGGCATAAGTGGGGAACCATCAAGGTATGGGATCCTCGGTTGATGCCAGCTAACCGTGGTTTAGCTGGCATCGGTTGATGGGTATCTGCGCGGGGAAGGTTCAGAGTGCTATTGTCCTTGAGTCGGGGCATTGCGACTGGGATCTTGGATGGCCACGCTGGTACGAGGGAAATTTGGTCAATGCCTTCAATCATCTCTTAACAGGGTGGCAATTGTATCTGTGAAGGATTGTGTAGTGAAATAAAGATGTTGGATTCATTTGTTATGGTTAATAAAATGGCCAAGCGGACAATTTTACTCCAAAATGGATGCCGCCTGGTTATTTTTAAGTTAAGGAATAATTTTGGGTAATATGGTAATGGAGGGTTTATCTGACTTACTTTAGTCAGGAAAGAGGGTTGAAATGACCTCCAAGCCCGATATTTGGGAGTTGTGACTTGGATCACTTTGGTCTTCGGTACCGGAACCAGTTTAGCTCATCCTCACCACAATTCTCCTCCTTTGTGCTGCTTTCTGAATGCCTTTACATCGGCTTAAATAACAACAAAGCCACCCCAAGCCGCGGCAGGCCTAATTCCAGCTAATGCCAGAGATGGTATAAATAAGACATTGATACTGTATGCAGAGATGGAAGGAGAGGAAAACAAATGAGATCTGATCGGGAATAATGGGGGAAGCCTTAGGAGGCGGCTAGTAAGCATCGCCCCGGCTGGAAATCGCATCAAGAACAGAGCTTAGCGCGGCAGAAGCTGCTTTCCAAATAAAACAAATGCGTACTCCACGTAATGAGCAGGCGCATTAATGTTTCCCTCCGAACCTTCTATTCTTTCCGCAGCGTGCCTTCAAATTTATCACTTACATACAAATTAAGGGGTAACCTGGGAGCAGGCTGCTAATCAGCTGAATGAAATCTGTCAAGGGGCGAAGCCTGTGAAAATAGCACCGGCGGATCTTAAATCCTCCATAACTTTCCTGAGAATAGACCAGCGCGGGGCCACCTGCTGCTTCCCTGAAAGGGGTTTTAATTTTATTTAAATGGGAAGCTTGTGGTATTGTAGAAAACCTAGGACGTTGTTCATGACGGTTTTTTAAAGTGACTCTGCCACTAAAATATTACTGTATCATAAAGGGTTCCTTCAAGGGTAGTACCGTGCATTGTGATAACACACATATTACCACAACACTTAGGTTTGGAGGAACCCTTAAAGAGACTATGTCACTAAAATAAACCGGGCAAAAAAACTATGAAAATGCACCACTCCTGATGCCCCCCCCCCCCCCCCTTATCTCTAAATAAGGAAAAAACAATAGGTGACGATCCTGCAGAATCCTGATTCCCCCCCCCCCCGCGCTTTCCTTAGTAGTTGGATCCATCAGCCCTTATATCACTGCTGTGACCATAGGCATGTGCACACAGGGTGTGCCAGTGTGCCCAGGCACACCCTAATCATCCTCTGCAGCGAAGATTCGCCCATAGGGAAACATTGATTTTCACACGTCATGCCACATGAGCTCCCAACGTTGGAGCGTTTGTCGCACCAGTGTGAACCCGGCCTTAAACTGCTACTATACCCTTGATTATAATGAGTGTGCACACTCACTATGCTGGTCTCCAGCAAAATGCAGACCCTGGGTTAGAAGCTTTTTCCCTCCCAAACCCTTTTCAAAGCCTCCAAGCTCCAAACCCTTGATCCGGCAATTACAAAACCCAGAGAAAACCAAAAGAATTGTTTTCTGTGCTCTAAACAGAACTTCTGAAGCCTTTCACTCTGCATACGTGAGAGCCCGGTGTTGTCTTAAATCCCACTACTAAAGAGGCAGAGACTCATACTGTCACAGTGTCAACAATCTTATTCCCACCACTGATTGCTGTAGCCCAAACAGCAAGTCAACAAGCACCAAAGTGCTGCCAGCATGACTATGGTATTAACCATGGCTTGTTACCTACTATGCCAATAAATCCACCCCTTTCCTCTAATAACCACACCACACATAACTGGGGTAAATTGGCTATCGCAGCCGTTTTATTAACCAAAAATAGAAATAACCAATAATTAACATATCAATAATCTTTTAAACATAACATACAGTTTATGAACGATAATGGAGCCCAAGGTCCCAATAGGCATAAACCAGAACCGTACCTATTAGTCACTTGTAAGGCCTCCGGTCGCGAACCACCGACTCGGAGACAACTAGCAGGTACCCATACCAACTGGGAGCCGTACCTCAGACGGGTCCATACACCTTACCTTTTAAGTGTCCATATGACCTAAAAGGACCTTGCACCCCACCAGGTGCACCACTTTTCTCTCAGGGATTCACCAGTCCCCCAAAACCAACAGGAAAATGACCACAACGTGTAGGGCGGGAGGGTGGGAAGCTGTTCCTTTCTCTTCCCCTGCAGGCTGATGCTGCCCCCCTTCCTCCTCCTATGTCACTTCCCCCTCCAGGATTCCGCCTACCTCGATCACCCACTAAACTCCCCTGCTTCCCTTATCTCAGGTACCTAATGCCCCATTAACCCCTGTCATGCCAGCCCTCTTTTATGGCTGTGGGGTTGTACTCCGGGCCTTGCTTTAAGGTTGTGCACCAGGGTCCTAAGAAATAGGAATATATGAGGGATCCAGGCTTGTACAGCGATTCCCGAAGATCTCCCAATCGTGGCTGGAGATCCATCGCTTTTACCAGTGCAGAAATGCTTTCTACATGAAGACCGTCTGCAGAAACACTGTGTGTGAGGAACCCATACACCTAACCCCATGTGCGAAGGAAGATATCAGAAGATATGAAGTGGTGAGCTCAGGCCAACCCTGAAGCCTCTCAATGCACAGCAACAAAATCTAAAGGCTCCTGAGACAAATTGCCAATGGCACCATTGAGTGCTGACATCATTATTTACTTCATTAGGCCCCCATGGAACAACAGAATACTCCTAATGACTAATCTATGACCACAGTAGTCTTCCTCTACCTTGGCCAAGACTTGTCTGCTCCTGACGTTGATTGTTTCAGGATGTGTGGAGTCTTGACGATGATTTTGTTAATAGAATATCCACAAATTCTCTTCTTCATTAGATTTGACTTTGCATAATGCCATTTCTCTAATAACTTGAAAAATGATGTGCACTTTTGACAAATGTAATCTACGGATCATCATCAAGTAAATGGCAATTTATGGCAATTTTTCTCCTCCTGCCATCAATTTGTTTATGACACAAAAGCCTATTTGCTGATATCCATATGCACGTTAATGCGGATGAAATATTTATAATAATTCCAAGGCCCTTTAATGGTATCCATCCTAATGACGACTCAGCTGTTAATGGGATAGACAATAAAAAACGGGTTTTCTATAACATTTACGTAACTGAGACAATAGGAAGGCAGAGCGGAAGGCACAATTTATATGAAGTTTTAAGAGCCGGCCTCAAGGGTTTTTGAGGGGATAGAGTGGATTTCAAAGGGGCTCCAGACAAGTTTAATTTACTAGCCACTTCTGCTAATTATAACGGAGTTCATTCATGAGGACTGGATCAAAGAAGAAAGAGCGGTGGTGCTTTAGCAGGCCAGGGTAAGATGAGCTTCATGGGGTTTTCCTACTGCCTGATGAAACAAAAAGGTTTTTACAGACTTAACTCTATGGTGCCAGATCTCTTCTCCAATCTGGGCTCTGGTTGGGCAAGGACCACAAGGGGCGAGAGCTTTATCATAGCGCACCAACTGTCCCTCATTTGGAAACAAATACTTCTGTCCTTCTTTTCTCCTCCATTGTCCTTCTTTTTAGCCTGATGGATAGACCTCCATAGTAATGTAGCATTACCATAGGTGTTATACTACACCCTACACCGAGGCTTCCAACCCAAGCCTAAAGTGTTGAGTTGAGCTTCTAACCCAAGCCTAAAATGTGCTCTACCCCTCCCTTGGACTACAGGAGAGTCAGGATGCTCTCTAGGTTGCAGATAGAGAAAGCAGTTGTGTGTTAGTGGGTGTCCTGACTCTCCCGTAGTCCAAGGGAGGGGGCGAGCACGACACTCCACACCAGGGAGAAAGCCTTGCATTACTGTGTGGAGTTACAGACAGAAGAACAGGAAGTTTCCAACAGGAAAACTGCCAAAAACTGCCGGGCAAAAGTCCGCCGGTATTCCCAGTGGGAAAAAAGAGAACTGGTTCTCTTTTTTTTGTCCGGCGGTTTTTGGAAAGTTTTCCCGTGTGAAAAACTGTGAGGAGCATACACACAGCCGGGATACCCGGCCAAAAGCTCTCCTCGAAGTTTTTCTTTCGGGGAAAACCGGCCGTGTACGATGCATTATATTTGTGCCCCATCAGCACAATCTGCCTACAAACCAAAGAACTAGTGTTACTTTTATTTGTCTTTTCAAATTCTACTTGATTTTTGCGCATATATTTAAACAAAGACAATTTGAAGGAAAGAATATACTTAAATTGCAGTGTTGCCACACTTTTCCGGAAGCACTCCACCTCTTCTTTATACTTCTCGCTATTATTCTTTAAAATATAATCATGAATAAGTAACTTTTCCTGAAGATTTTTTTTTCTCTTTTTTACACTTGCAAGTGTTTTTGAATATAATTTGCAGGACGACTGATAAGTATACGGCTGCCAATGTGATAATTGAGGACCACCTGGGGCAAAAGCCCAAGTTCTTTCACAATTACTACGTTTGATGAATAATTTGCAATATAATGAGTCCATCTAAGGATACTGAGTGCTTTAACAAGTTTTTAAGAGAATATCTAACTATGCCAAATTGGTCTTTGTAAGAGGCACCGGAGAAAGAAGGGAGGGTTTAGTGCATGGGCACATTAAAAAAACAACTCAGCTGTTTTGGTATTGAAGTGGGGGGGTTAAAGGTAAGTAAATGTAAAAGTCCTGGGGGAGACCCGGTGCTCCCAGTTGTCTTTTCTTGGAAAATTCATTTCTGTGCTCCCCTTTGATTAATTTAGTTTTTAATTTATTTCTGGAGCCTGAATTAGAATGAGTTCATGGCTCAGTCCTGTCAGATGCCATTCTTGATGCCCTAGCAGTCCCTGTCTCAACTTTCAGGGGTGCAGAAGATGGCCATCATCAGGGGAGGGCTGGCAGCCTTAGGCCTGGGGGGCAAGTCCAGTCATTGAATTAGCTCACCATCCATGGCCCATCTGGTTTTTCAATGCAGCCTCACCGGTGCAGCCAACTCCAGTGCCCATCAATGCAGCCTGATCACTGGGACAGATTACATGGGGTGTATGGGGGTCAGCTAGGGGTGTCCGGGTCTCTCACCTCAGTGATCTCAGCTCAGCAGGTCCTTGCATGCCACGGCCTCCTGGGGGGGGTAATGCTCCTGGTCCTGGGGTCAAGTTGCAGCCAGCGCCCAGCCCTGCATCCCGACTCCCTGGCATGACCTGCCTCTGCCTGCTTCCAAGACTCCAGTCCCAGGGAGTTGTAGTTTTCTCTGCGCTGCTCTGTTTTCCACCCACCGGGAGCTTGAATGTGGACTACAACTCCTGGAATGCAACAGCTAGTGGTCAGCTCAACTTCCAAGACCAGAATAAAAAATAAAATGGTAGCGGGATTTTGAACATAAGTTAGGGCGGCCTGGGAGGCAATTTCCCCCCTGCCCCCCAGCCCAGCCCTCCCCTGGCCATCATCATCTCAAGCTGCTCATACAGGTACACAACAACATGAGAAGGCTTCTACCAATCAAATTTCCAGATGGTTTCCAATGGGAAAAAAAGTCTCCAAAGACAACTCTTCAAAAACAGAATTGGTTCCTAACAGTAAAAGCGTACAGCCAATTTTAAGACCCAATGACACAAATATTATGATCAGTCTTTCTTTTTACAGGCAATAATCTCATCTTCATTTGTTCCCTCCAGTTCGGCTGATAAATGATGATGGTAATAATCAGGACGTTGGCATAAAACAGCGAGCTCTCACCCCATTATAACACGCAGAGAAGCATTAGAGCCTTCTAACTCTACGGCAAATCTCCGGCTCCCTCCATCGATTCTGAAGAGCGGAGGGGCTTTGTTAACTATGAGGAGTACATGTGGTCGGCACATTTGCTCGCTGTAGGATTGCACCCCCCCCCCCCCACAGTAGGACCGCCATGATGTTCCAGGACTTTGTTTAACGTAAACTGATACTGTGAGATGGTTTATAGGCTGAATCTGGTCTGACTTACTGCAATAATATCTCAGACAGAATGTTGTGAGGTTGGTATCTGTGTTTGATTTTAGTTATAAGTCAACGGGTCATATTTAGTGGACCTTCCCTGTAGCACAGCTGCTGACGCTTTGCAGGGAATCAGCTTCTTTTGCCCAGTAAGTAGAAAGCAATAGGTTCTCTTCAAAAAGCCACCCAACCCAGCCACACCCAACCATGATCCCTCTGAACAAATTAGATGCTGTCCCTTTAGGTGGTTCTGCGGTACCTCTCAATCTGTTCATAGGCCTCAAGCCGACAAGCTGGCTCAGAGACGACCGCTGACCGCAGTGCCCCGATTATCAAACTCTTCCAGCTAAACCTTGGTTAATTGGAATACACCCTCATAAACCATACCACCGGTCCTGACCACTCGCTTTGAGGTATCTTCCTTCCCCCGCAAAGACCAACACCCACCACTGCCACGACATGCTGATCACCTGTAAAGACAAAAACACAAATACCAAACCACAGCGTAACAGAAATTAGGAAGGGTGGGTGTGAACTTTCCCCCGCGCTATGTTGCCTTAGGGGGAGGGGAATACACCTTTATTAACTCCTGTCCCCTCCCCTTCAAACTCCTAGCCAATCACACCCCCTTTTACATTTTCCTTCCTCCCCTGTTAACTCATGCCAGCCCTTCGCCTATTGAATTCTTTCTTTTTCTCCGGGCTTTTCTGAAGTAACAAATAGGATGCAACAAGCTGCATTTCTCATAAATCATCTGCTTTATTATCAATATAAAAAAGCCTTTGGCGCCCCCACCTCTGTGGCGCCTGGGTGCGGAGCACCCCATGCACCCTGCCTAGGATCGGCCCTGGTTAAAGCTTATCTTAACCTCTTCTTTCCCATCCCAACTTCTAAACACCTGGGGGGTGGGAAGGGTCAGCGATCATGTAACCACTGTGATAGGCTGTCACGGTGGTCACATCAGGGGCCGGTTCTGACAACTACCAAACTTTAGTCCGGACCGCAAGCTATCTTTGACAATTTGGTCTCTGTGCTGAGAGTGTAGAGAAAATGGCTGCCCAGTGACGCATATGTGTTCTGTGTGGCCATTAAAGTCCACCCTTTTGCCACTGCATCTATGTATTACACGGGTGGCAACTAGGGTGACCACGTGTCCCGGATAGCCCGGGACAGTCGCATTTTGCAGGTCTGTCCCAGGCACCTTCATTCTAGGACAATACAGTGTCCCGGAATGAAACTGACACAAACTGACTGACATCTGATGCCCCAAAAAAAGGCCGCCACATAACCGCTTTACTCACTGACAGTACTTGTCCTGGTCGGGAATGTCTGGAGGAGCACAATCCCCGCCCCTGCTTGTGATTGGAGAAATCATAAATCCTGCCTCTGGTGTCCAATCACTGTGATGTGATTCGTTACAGCACAAGCTGATTTTTGGGAAGGAAGGGTGTCCCTGAATGGTAGTTTGGAAATGTGGTCACCCTAGTGGCAACAGGTTAACCCAAGAACAAAAAAAGCACAAAATACCTTGGTATATAACTTTCAGACCCCAACAGCAGGTAGAAGCCAACAATAAACTGAGCTTAGGAGAAAACCTACACAAATCAGAACTGTCAATCCAAGCTTAGGCTGACTACAGCCCAGCAGCACCAAGGGCCAGATTCACATAGATACGTAGATACGTTACACCGCCGCAACTTTTCATCGCAAGTGCCTGATTCACCAAGCACTTGCGATGAAAACCTACGCCGGCGGCCTCCGGCGCAAGGCGGGCCAATTTAAATGGGCGTGTGCCATTTAAAATTAGGCGCGCTCCCGCGGCGTACCTACTGTGCATGCTCCGTTTCGTAATTCCCGTCGTGCTTTGCGCGGCGTGACGTAATTTTGTCCGAACGGCGACGCGCGTATCGTAATTCCGTATTCCCGGACGGCTTACACAAACGACGTTATTTTTTAAATTTCGACGCGGGAACGACGGCCATACTTTATACAGCAATACGATTGCTGCGTAAAGTTAAGGCACCAAAAAAAACGACTAACTTTGCGACGGCAAACTAGACTAGCGGCGACGTAGCGAACGCGAAAAACCGTCGTGGATCGGCCGTAACTCCTAATTTGCATACCCGACGCTGCCCCCAGCGGCGGCCGCGGTATTGCATCCTGAGATCCCACAGTGTAAAACTATTACACCTGTCGGATCTTCTGGCTATCTATGCGTAACTGGTTCTATGAATCACTCGCATAGATAGAAACAGAGATACGACGGAGTATCAGTAGATACACCGTCGTATCTCCACTGTGAATCTGGCCCTCAATATTTTAGCCACTCCTGGTTAGGGTGGCATCCCTACAAATACCTCTTCAATTGCAGGGAATCTCCTTTTTTTTTTTTTTCATGCGAGTGACAAGGCCGCTTTAAATATCTAAAAATTGCTTCTTCCATTTTATCTGGCTGCACAAAGACGCGCTTTATGAAGTATTTTCTGATACACTTTTCAACATTTCAAACGATAAGACCCAGTTGGATGCTTTTGCAACAAAACCCTCTAATCCTCTTTGTAAGCGGCAGGAGTTCTGTCACCATCAGATAATTTTCTTATAGTGAAATATCTGAATGTGAGATTATAGGACAGCCAGCCCTGTGTAGATCTTAAAGGGAACATGTCATAGAATGTAGTCTCTCTAACCGATACCATCAATAATCTTCAGAGACATAAGTTGCATGTACCTGTGAAGCAGGTGAAATACTTTACAATCTGATTGTACGCTCTCGCCTTTAGATTTTACCAACTACTATATAGTGTGTGAATGGATTGTTGAAACAGGCCCCTTCTCTACATAGTTGTGGGTACATCTAAATTCAATAAATATGGTACAATTGGATTTTAGTAGGCAAGGCCAGTTTTGCCATTGCCCATGTGCCCCTGAACCAGACTGCACTGTGGCATTGGAAGCCCTAGCACAGTGGCGGTGCATCCATAGAGGGCGCAGGATCGCCGCCCCCTCTCTCCTGTACCCGTCAATTAACAATAGATAGATTCATGCATAGCATGAATCTATCTATTGTCGCCGCTGCCGCCCCCTATTCAGGTGCCCGGCCCCTTGTCGAGTGCCGGCCATCTGAATTTCAGAGGTGGGGGGTGTTTTGGAAGTGCCTGATTAGAGCCAAAGGCCTATCAGGTGTCCAATCATAGCAGAGATGACGTGAAGAGGACAGAAGAAGACATCAAGGACTCAGAAGGAGCGTGAAGGATGACACTGACCCGAGAAAGGTAAGTGTCGTGAGGGGGGGGGGCAAACTGGCAGCATTTGATGGGGCAAACTGGCAGCATTTGATGGGGAAAACTGGTGGCATTTAATTGGGCAAACTGGCAGCATTTGATGGGGCAAACTGGTGGGATTTGACGGGGCAAACTGGCAACATTTGACGGGAAAAACTGGCAGAATTTGATGGGGCAAACTGGTGGCATTTGATAGGGGAAACTGGTGGCTATTGTTTGGGCAAACTGGCGGCATTTGACGGGGCAAACTGGTGGCATTTAATGGGGCAAACTGGCGGGATTGGATGGGGAAAACTGGTGGCATTTTATAGGGCAAACTGGCGCCGTTTGATGGGACAAACTGGCAGCATTTGATAGGGCAAACTGGCAGCATTTGATGGGGCAAACTGGTGGCATTTGCTGGGATAAACTGGCTGTATTTGATAGGGGAAACTGGTGGCTATTGATGGGGCAAACTGGCCGGCATTTGATGGGGCAAACCAGCAGCATTTCATGGGGCAAACTGGCAGCATTTGATGGGGCAAACTGGCAGCATTTGATGGGGCAAACTGGCGGCTATTGATGGGGCAAACTGGCGGCAATTGATGGGCACAGTGGCTGCGTTTGATGGGCACAGTGGCGTTAATTGATGGGCACAGTAGCTGCATTTGATGGGCACAGTGAGGCTGCAATTGATGAGCATCAGCCGCCACTGCCCTAGCATGGTGCTATCCAAACGACTTCCATTCTACAGGTCGCGGAGGCTTTATTAACTAGAATAGAATGGGAAACAAACAGGTCTTTAGAAATGAAAATATCTCTTGCTTCTCAAAGACTGCCAGTCTATTGATGATTGAGGCTTCATTAACCAGAATGGAATAGTAAGGGCTACTATCAGCTTTGTAGCTTTCCATCTTCCCTTGTCCCCCTAGGACCTTCACCCTATTGGTTGCTGAGACTGGATTTCTATTCTATCTATTTTTTTTAGCTTTATTAGCCAGCATGGAATTGGAGGGGCTACCATCAGGTGCTTAGCTATGCAACCATTCTTTGTCTCTGAAGGACCATCACCTCATTGGTCTATTCCATTATTCAATATAATGGAAAAGGGCAATAATTAGGTCTGTGGCAAAGAAAGCGTCACCCAAGAATAACCACTCTATTGGTCGCTGAGACTTTATTAGCCAAAATAGAATTAGAGGGACTAAAACCAGGTCTTTAGCTATGCAAACATGTCTTATCTCTGAAGGGCCACAACTCTATTGGCCATTAAGCCTTTGTTCAATATAATGGAAAGGACTATGTCTGTGGCAAAGAAAGCATCTCTGGTCACTGAGGCTTTATTAGCCAAAATAGAATTTGAGGGGCTACAATCAGGTCTTTATGCAAACATTTCTTGCCTTCAAAAGACCACCACTTAATCGGTCACTGAAGCTTCATTCAATGTAATGTAATGGGCTACAATTAGGTCTAGGCAATGCAAGCATTCTTTGCCACCACAGGGCCACCACGCCATTGGTCATTGGAATAGAATAGGCTACAATTAAGTCTGTGGCAATGCAAGCATCCCTTGTTGCCCAAAGACCACCACCCTATTGATTACTGATGCTTTATTAGCCAGAATAGAATTAGAGGAGCTATAACCAGGTCTCTCATCACCCAAGGGCCACCACTGTATTGTTCGTTGAAAAGTAACGGGCTACAATTAGCAAATGAAAGCATCCCTCACCACCCAAGGACTACCACTCTTTTAGTCATTGGTATGGGATTGGACTACAATTAGGTCTGGGGCAATGCAAGCAACCCTTGTTGCCAATGGACCACCACTCTATTGCTCATTGGGAATGAAATAGTGTCAGACACCATGAATCAGACGGAGACAGAAGTACAGTTAATAAATCTTTATCTTTAAATAATAAAAAGATAAACAGAGTAAGCGTAGTCAAAACATAGCCAGAGTTCAATAACCGGATCAGATAGTCAGCCAAGCCAAGCCAGAGATAAACATAGTAGAACAGCAAGTAGGATCAGGAGCCAGAAGGAAAGTCAGCCAAGCAAGTATTCAACAAGAACGCAGGAGATAGTCTCTGTGAGGTTGACCAAAGAGAAGGCAGAGAGCAAGTGACCTGGAAGGCTTAAGTAGGCAGAAATGACGAGCAGGAACCTCAACAGGTGAGTCACTGTGGAGAGATAGGAGCTGGAAATTAGCCGGCAGCTGAGCAGCCAGCTCAGAGAAGGAAGGGCCGAGCCCAGCCCTGACAAATAGGCTACAATTAGGTCTGTGGCTATGCAAATTTCCCTTGTCTTCCAAAGACCACCATTCTATTGGTTGCTTAAGGTTCATTAGCCAGTGGTTAAATATCCGGACTCCCACCTTAAACCCTAATAGACACCTCTAAAGCATTACTGGATGACATTTCGGTTGTTAGAGCACCGTCTATTGAAGATTTTTAATTAAATACAGTTTCTCTGTTTTTTTTTCATCCTCCTTGTGTCATTTGTCATATATTTGCCGAATCAAGCAAGGAATCCAGGTCAGCTCATACATTTTAAGTCTTAGACATCTTGTAGTGACTTCATCCCCCTCTATTGTTTTGTGTCATCTGCAAACACAAATGTGTTCATTTTTCCAACTTCTTTATTCTCTAATATGTATGCAAATTCTAAAAGTGGCCTTCTTTTATTTGCTCCTTTTTTTGTCTGCTAACTATACCAATGAAAGTGTTTACTTTTATCTGTTTAATTAGTGCAAAAAAGTACCTGATTAACAAGTTGGAAATTCAGAGCTGCCTGTTTCCTGTGTACACTCCCTGTGTTCGCTTAGTGAGTATAATTATCCTTTCTAGTTCTTAATTTGAACTACAGAATAATTATGTTATGGAGCTGTGGGCAGTGGGAGAGTTTGGGAAGTTTAGCAAAAGACAACTGGGCAGGGCTGACACCGCTTAGTCCACAGAAACTCTGGCCCAGATTCACAGAGAGCGGGCGCACATTACGCCGCCATGGGGAAAACAATGTACGCTACGCCAACGCAGCGCAGAGAGGCAAGCATGGAATTCAGCAAGCCAGTGCCCCCAACGCTGCGCCAGCGTAGCGTGGGTTTCGAAGGCGTACGCCGGCGTAGGTGGAAGTGGGCGCGAGCCATGCAAATGAGGCATGACCCCATGCAAATGATGGGCCGAGCGCAATACAGATACATATCACAAACTGCACATGCGCCGTGATGTGGACGCATCCCCCTGCGCATGCTCACAACCACGTCGGAACAACTGCCTAAACTACGCCGGATCACTGTGTACAGCGTGAACGTAACCTTACGCCCAGCCAGACACACGTCCAACGTAAAATACGCCGGCTTGTGTTCCCTGGTGCAGACCTTTGCATGTCTGCTGCTGGGTTGCACGTCCTTTATGGGGAATAACTTTACGCCGGACGTATAGCTTACGCGCACTGCGTCGGGCGCAGTCGGAAAGTCTCTATTGAGGGATCCACGAGCGCCGTGCGTTAGCAGCAGCTGGAGCCTCGATAGGCCTCATGGAGGGCAGTAGGGCAATGGACAGTGTCAGTAGAACAGTTGATGGTGTCAGTGGGCAGTTTCTTTTTATTTTATTTAATAATTATTTTTTACAATATTTTGTATTTTATTTTTTTACAATAATTTTTTATTGTTTTCTTTTACAATTTTTTAGGAGCACCATTGGGGGGCTTTGGTGGGATATCGGGGGCCTAAATAGACCTCTGATATCTCACTTTTGAGACAGAGAAAGGGGCTGAGGTCAGAGATTTCCGAGTCTCTTTCTCTGCAGCCAAGCAGCAAGGGGAATCTGTGCAGCACAGGGTGATTAGGGTGTGCCTGGGCACACCTGGCACACCCTGTGTGCATGCCTATAGCTGAGGGTAAAGGTGATGGACTGGCCAAGCATGTCTCCAGACCTAAACCCTATTGAGCATCTGTGGGACATCCTCAAACGGAAGGTGGAGGAGCGCAAGGTCTCCAACATCCACCAGCTCCGTGATGACTTCATGGAGGAGGGGAAGAGGACTCCAGTGGCAACCTGTGAAGCTCTGGTGAACTCCATGCCCAAGAGGGTTAAGGCAGTGCTGGAAAATAATGGTGGCCACACAAAATATTGACACTTTGGGCCCAATTTATACATTTTCACTTAGGGGTGTACTCACTTTTGTTGCCAGCGGTTTAGACATTAATAGCTGTGTGTTGCGTTATTTTGAGGGGACAGCAAATTTACACTGTTATACAAGCTGTACACTCACTACACAACATTGTAGCAAAGTGTAATTTCTTCAGTGTTTTCACATGAAAAGATAGAAGAAAATATTTGCAAAAATGTGAGGGGTGTACGCTATAATTTTTTATTTATTTATTATAATTAATTATTATTATACTATAATATAATTAATTTGTTAAATTATGTAATGACAAAGGGGTGGATTCAGGGAGGGGCGCGCAATGAAACGGCGGTGCAGAGTATCGTATTTACGCTACGCCGCCGTAACATACAGGAGAAAGTGGTGTATTCACGAAGCACTTGCTCCGTAAGTTGCGGCGGAGTATCGTAAATGGGTCCGGCGTAAGCGCGCGGAATTCAAATGTGGAAGGGGGGGGCGTGTTTTATGTAAATGTTTGATGACCTGACGTGATGCGCCGTCCGTGTACATATCCCAGTGTGCATTGCTTCCAAGTACGGCGTAACGACGTATTGGTTTCGACGTGAACGTAAATTACGTCCAGCCCCATTCACGAACGACTTACGCAAACGACGTAAAAAATTCACATTTCGAAGCGGGAACGACGTCCATACTTAACATTGGCTGCGCCTCCTAATAGCAGGAACAACCTTAAAGCGGATCTCCACTCTAAAGTGGAGTCCCGCTGATCGGAACCCTCCCCCCCTCCGGTGTCACAATTGACACCTTTCAGGGGGGAGGGGGGTGCAGATACCTGTCTACAGACAGGTATCTGCACCCACTTCCGGCCCTACGATACGGGCAAAGGACGGGTTTTTCCTCCGCTTCCCGTCGCCCCCCCCCGTTGTATGCTGGGAACACTCGGCTCCCAGCACACAGCGGGAGCCAATCAGCAGGCGCAGCGCGACTCGCGCATGCGCCGTAGGGAACCGGGCAGTGAAGCCGGAGCGCTTCACTTCCTGGTTCCCTCACCGTGGATGGAGGGGGGAGCAGCAGGGTGACGAGCAATCGGCTCGTCATCTGCTGCGATCACCGCTGGACTCCAGGACAGGTAAGTGTCCTTATATTAAAAGTCAGCAGCTGCAGTATTTGTAGCTGCTTGCTTTTAATATAGTTTTTTAGTGGCACATCCGCTTTAAGCCGAAAAAGCCTAACGTAAACGACGTAAATACATTGCGACGGGCGTACGTACGTTTGTGAATCGGCGTATCTAGGAAATTAGCATATTCTACGCCAACAACAACGGAAGCGCCCCTATCAGCCAAAGTGATATTGCACACAATTCTACGCCGCCGCAATCAAGTTACGTTGGTGGAGGAAGCCTATTTTTACAGCGTTACTGCCTTTGTGAATCGGCGTAACGAAACGCCGACGCAGATTTGAAATTACGGCGGCGTATCTGGAGATACGCCGCCGTAACAGGTACCTGAATCGACCCCAAAGTTAGTGCTGCATAAAGAAGCCCATAGCGGAAATGTAACGATTGGTCGGGTCCGTAGGGGAGACCTGAACTGGGTAATGACAGGTCCCCTTTACTTTTCGGAGGCCAAACCTGTATAAAGCAGGTTTGGAGTTAATGTTTAAAAAAAAATAATAATCTTTAAATACCTTGACTCTTCTATTAATCTGAAAGCAGAACGCAGCACAGGTATTGTCGCTCGTTCACCTGTCACATCTCATCGCCGCCAACGTGTCCACTCCCGTCACACAATGAGATGAGCTGTTCCAATAACGGCGTGAAAGAGGGATGAGGCTGTACGAGGTGGCAGTTCTGTCCCCTCGGGAGAAACTTGTAGAGTTTGGTGCCATGTACATGAACAAATCATCAGATAAGTGGGGACACTGTCAGGGCACGCTCTGACATGGCGGAGGCACACCGATCAAACGACAGACAAAACGCGCCACCAAGGCGGTTTACAGTAGAATTCCATGGTAGCCCAACACCAGCCGTATCGAAAAGTTCAGCCTACAAAACATATTTCCTTTTACTCTAATGCCGCATTACACAATCGGAAATTCCGACAAGAAATCTTTCGATGTGAGCTTTTGGTCGGAAATTCCGATCGTGTGTAGGCTCCATCGGACATTTTCTTTCGGGAAAATTTAAGAGCTGGTTCTCAAATTTTTCGACCAAAAAAGTTCTTGGACCGGAAATTCCGATCGTGTGTGTGTGTATGCAATTCCAACGCACAAAATTCCATGCATGCTCGGAATGAATTTGACGCATGCTCGCAATCATTGAACTTCATTTTTCTCCGCTCGTCGTAGTGTTGAACGTCTCCGCGTTCTTGACGTTCGCAATTTCCGACAACATTTGTGTGACTGTGTGTAGGCAACACAAGTTTGAGCCAACATTCCGTTGGAAAAAAAATCCACGGTTTTGTTGTTGCCTGATAGGCGGCGTCCAATCACAGCACCTGTCGTTTCAGCCAATCAGGTGACAGGTAACAGACCCGAGCACCTGATTGGCTGAGAGGCGGTTCAGTGTTAGGAAACCAAATATTAATTTTCTTTCCTAACACAACGCTGAGTGATCTGCAAACGCCCAGCATGGCGCCCGCTGTTCACCTTTTTGTATGCCTATTAGAGTATACGGCTCCAATCAGGTGCTTCCAAAAAAAAACCTGCCGCTGTAATTCAGGGGCCCGTCGCCAGAAAAGGGGTCAGGTTCCTGAATAGGGTGTGGCAGCGGTGACCATAGATAGAGTCATGCATTGCATGACTCTATTTATAGAGAGATTGGGTCTAAAGTCCTCAAACCGAAGAGTCAACAAAAAGGGGGGCGCTATTGAACTATTGCGGTACTGGTGAAATTAAATATCAAGTGTACAAATGCAAATATAGGATTAGGGGTTAGGGTGAGGGTCAGGGTTTAGGGTTAGAGGGTTAGGGTTAGAGTGTTAGGGTTAGGGTGTTAGGGTTAGGGCTAGGGTTTAGGGTTAGGGTTTATGGTTAGGGTTAGGGTCAGGGCTGGGGTTAGGGTTTCCCATTGAAGAATATGGCTAGGACTCAGGAATTGACAGAGGTCAAAGGTCAGAAGGCAGGTTCCCAGAGGTCAAAGTTCACAGGGCGAGTACAGGATTAAAATAGTAACGTCCATAACAACACCAATATAATAATCCCCAAAGAGGGAAAAATTGGTGGGTTGAGGGTCACGACAATCATCTTGACTAGTTTCGCGGCAGAAGCCGCTTCATCAGAAGCATGTCTAGAAAGACCCCACAAGAGAGGGAGGCGGGGGTCACCAAACAGGGTCCCATGCGGCAAACAGGGGTCACACATATGTAAATGGACCTTAGATGCAAGGAGATGAGTGATGCGCGAAGGGGGCCCCGGGAACAGGAGCCCAGCTGGAACAAGTGTCCACGGTGGTAACAATATGTGAGGAAGAGAGACCACATTGGATCCCAAGGTGGCGTCAGGGTAATAAAGCCCACCAATGACACTGTGGGCTGGGTAAAGCCACAGCGATCCCGAGGTCCGGCATCTTTTGCAATAGTCCAATCGTACCCCCCCCCCCCTTTTGTTGGATCTTGGGTTTGGGGACCTTAGACCCAATCTCTCTATACTAAAACTTCTGGATGATATGGTACTACTTATTATAGTGCTTATGTATATCTACTTTAGAGGCTATACTTTAATGCATGACTCTATCTATGGTGATAGAGACATGGCAGGAGAGAGGTGGCTAGGAACAGGGACCTCCCCCAGAGGTCAAAGGCCAGAAGGCGCGTTCCCAGAGATCAAAGGTCACAGGGTGTGGCTGACCCACCCCCACCAAAGTGTACCGCCTACCCCAACTAAGTCGGGGAATGAACAAGTCAGGGAATGAACAAGTTGGGGTAAGCGTCTTCCCATATTCTTCAATGGGAAACCCTAACCCTAACCCCTTAACCCTAACCCCTAACCCTATCCCTAACCCCTACCACTAACCCTAACCCCACCCATAACCCCTAACCCCTACTCTAACCCTAACCCCAACCCCAACCTTAACCCTAACCTTAACCCTAGGCCCTAACCCTAAGGCCCTAACCCTAGCCCTTACCCTAGGCCCTAACCCTAGCTGACCTTTGACCTATGAACTTTAATCCTAAGTGCATCTCCACTTAGTGACTCTCTCCACCCTAAGCCCCTATCTTTCCCAGATCCTATGGCAATTAAAACGTCTCCCTTCTATGTATTTGATCGGTGTGTTTAGGTGTTTCCCTGGTGCTGAACCGCTCCCTATGGAGAATTTTTAGAACTTTTTCGGCTAGGCCATGCTGGGATTTCTGGTACATTGTTGCGCACCGGAATTACACTGTAATTATCACGCCATGTTTTATTTTATTTCCCCCCCCCAGACTGTCACTGCTTCCCATCGCGCCAATACTGTTACAACGTGACTCTCTGATTGGGGCTGACAGTTGTATGAAATGAATCTACTTGCCTGACAAGGCTCCGGTCTTCAGCGCGGTTGAAAACAGAATCTCGTTTGAAATTACGCCGCGCTTTTCGCCTTGAAGCTCAGACCCGCGTGCGCCGTTTACATTGATGCGCTTTATTAGGGGGGAAAGCGAAAAGTAAACGTGTTTGCTGTGCAGCAAGGAACGCCGACTGGCTTCCTGAATTATTAACAGGTGATCTTAGTTTTATGCTTTTTTTCGGTAAATAAAACAGACGCAAATCAAACGGGAGAAATTTCACTACGAATGTGATGTGATTCCGAGATAGGCGACTGAAGCTGCGGAATTATACTTAAAGTTGAACTCCGGGTAAACGGCTGGAATGCATCAATGGGGGTTGTTTTTCTCTGCTGAATAATGTGTTTTTCTGTCCATCCAGTCCTGAGGTTTGCACAGCTCTGCTGCACAGTCTGGCAGGGAAGAGGGTCTGATTTTTCTCTTACATGTCCCCCCTGTGTACACCTGTGACTGGACAGTGAAAGGAGACACAGCAGGCTGGTGAACCCATTTCTCTCTGATCTCTACACCTATCCTTGTGCTGCTTTCTCCTCCCCAATCTGAGCCTTGCAGTACAGGGATTGCAAGAGGCTGATACCAGCTTATAGTCAGATACTTACACAGAAATGCACTGCCCTTTAGCAAGACACGCTCGGACACCGACAAGGAGAGGAGGAGGGAGTGGAGTACTCTGGCGCTTGAGCGCCCCCACCTCTGTGGCGCCCGGGTGAACTGCACCCCGCGGACCCGCCTAGGATCGGCCCTGCATGTGGGGGTTACAATTAGATCCTAATGGAATCCCCACGCACATGTCTCCTTTCTCTTCAGAGGAAGACCAAGTGTGTTTTTATTTAAAAAAAAATCTTAAGTGGGCAGCCAAAGGTCAAACAGCCAGCCTGCTACACAAATGGTATTTGTGACCCTTCACCACTACCACCACCACCTCCATAACTACCTGTACCATCTTATCCACTACCACTGCCACCACCACCAACACCTCCACCTCATCCACCACAACCTCCACCACTACCATCGCCACCACCACCACGTTATCCAAAACTACCATCACCTCCACCACTACTACCACCTGCAGGCGGTGTAGGCGGCGGTGGTAGTGGTGAAGGTGGTGATGGTGTTCGTGGCGTAGGTGGTGGTGGTAGTGGTGAAGATGATGGTTGTAGAGGTGGTAGTGGTGAAGGTGGTGGTAGTGATGGAGGTGGTGGTGGTGAAGTTGGTGGTAGTGAGGAAAGTAGTGGTGGTGGTTGTGGTAGTGAAGGTGGTGACAGTGTTAGTGGTGGAGATGGTGTTGGAGGTGATGGTGGTAGTGGTGAAGGTGGTGGTAGTGATTGAGGTGATGGTAGTGGTAGTGGTGAAGGTGAAGGGTAGTGATTGAGGTGATGGTGGTGGTAGTGATGAAGGTGGTGGTAGTGATTGAGGTGGTGGTGGTAGTGGTGAAGGTGGTGGTAGTGATTGAGGTGATGGCTGTGGTAGTGATGAAGGTGGGGGTAGTGATTGAGGTGATGGTGGTAGTGTTGAAGGTGGTGGTAGTGATTGAGGTGGTGGTGGTAGTAGTGGTGAAAGTGGAGGTAGTGATTGAGATGGTGGTAGTGTTGAAGGTGGTGGTAGTTATGAAAGTGGCTGTGTAGGAGGTGGTGGCTGCAGTGGTGGAGGTGGTGGTCTACTGGGTTTGGGCCAGGTGGACTACAAGTAGCCCAGTCTTATTCAGGAGCCTTGCTTCCCAGGGATCAGGGCTAGGGTCTTTTCTCTTTAAAGGAGGACTAAGTGTTTTTTTACGGTTCACTTTTTGTTAACACCTCAACCTCAGCCACCACAACCTCCACCACTACCATCGCCACCACCACCATCTCCAAAACTACCATCATCTCCACCCATACTACCACCTGGAGGTGTTGAAGGTGGCGGTGGTAGTGGTGAAGGTGGTGATGGTGTTAGTGACAGAGGTGGTGGTTGAAGTGGCGGTGGCAGTGGTGGAGGTGGTGGTCTACAGGGTTTGGGCCAGGTGGACTACGAGTAGCCCAGTCTTCTTCAGGAGAAATTGTGAACTGGACCACTTAAAGTGGAGGTTCACCCTAAAACAATTATCTAGCATTACATCCAGCATACTTCCGACATGTACAGTATGCAGGTCTTTTTTTTTTTTCGCCGTACATACCGTTTTATTGTTAATTTCTCCCCGACTTACGGGTTCTGATTCCCGCAGGACTGGAGGTGGTGACAGTCTTAGTGGTGGAGATGGTGGTGGTGGTAGAGTTAAAGGTGGTGGTGGAAGTGGTGGTGGTAGTGGTGAAGATGGTGGTAGTGATTGATGTGGTGGTAGTGGTTAAGGTGGAGGTAGTGATTGTGGTGCTTGTGGTGGTGGTAAAGTTGGTAGTAGTGACAAAAGTGGTGGTGGTGGTAGTGAAGGTGGTGACGGTCTTAGTGGTGGAGATGGTGGTGGTGGTAGTGAAGGTGGTGACAGTCTTAGTGGTGGAGATGGTGGTGGTGGTGGTAGAGTTAAAGGTGGTGGTGGTAGTGGTGAAGGTGGTGGTAGTGATTGAAGTGGTGGAAGTAGCGAAGGTGGAGGTAGTGATTGTAGTGGTGACGAAAGTGGTGGTGGTGGTAGTGACGGTGGTGACAGTGTAAGTGGTGGAGATGGTGGTGGTGGTAGAGTCAAAGGTGGTGGTAGTGGTGAAGGTGGAGGTAGTGATTGAGATGGTGGTAGTGTTGAAGGTGGTGGTAGTTATGAAAGTAGCTGTGGTAGTGGTAGAGGTGATGGTGTTAGTGACAGAGGTGGTGGTTGAAGTGGCGATGGCAGTGGTGGAGGTGGTGGTCTACTGGGTTTGGGCCAGGTGGACTACGAGTAGGCCAGTCTTCCTCAGGAGCCTTGCGTCCAAGGGATCAGGGTTGGGTCCTTTCTCTTCGAAGGAAGACCAAGTGTTTTTTATGGTTCACTTTTTGTGTTCTCAATGCTCCATGGAGTTTTAAAAAAAATGCATTAAGTGGGCGGCAAGAGGAGAGCTAAGCAAATGCTACAGGCGACCCGAAGAAGCTGATTGACCAGCATTGTGCATCCAACTGAATCCCTTGCTTTTTGAGTTTTTATCTTGTTGCCATCAAAGTGTTAACTGAGTGTGGTCTGAGGATGAGCTCGGCAAACCCATACAATTTTTCTTTTTGTTTTTTTCTCCTTTTGTATGCTGAGTACATCCAGTGACAACCCCTGCTGGGATGTGAATCCGGAGCCCCGGCGATGCAGCGCTAACCATTAAGCCACAATGGCCCCCTCTCCCTTTTCTCATTTTCCTTCCAGTAGCTTCTGTACAATCCACATTATTTTTTACAATTCTCTTTTCCTTCTTAACAAAGAATGCTAGTAAAAAAAAAAAAAAAAATACAAGAAATCCAGATGGCTGCTTATATTTTTTTTTTCCTTATTTACTGCGGCACTAAAGGCACCATAAAAAAGCAAAGTTGAACAGACACAGCTAATAATATAATCATTCACAACACCTGCAAAACACTGCAGATGGGCATTTTGTGTCTGCAGAATCATCAGCGAGAGACCGCCTTCCCATATGGGCGAGAGAGGCGTCAGGCTCGGAGTTTACTGAGCTGCGTCTCCTGCCCTGAGAAGAACCTGCGGGAAGCATATGCGCGCTTTTTATAGCAGCAACCGAGTGTCTCTGTCGGCGTATTTATTTTACATGAGTAACTTATCTGTGCTTCCCGTCACCACCCCGCTTAATTTGTACACTTTATGCCGATGGATACACAAAACACGAGAGCGAAAAAAAAAGAAAACATTGCATGGCTGCTGCCGCTGTTCCTTTCATTAATGCCTTGAAATTACCGGCTCCGCCGCAGATAATGAAGACAACCGCATGGTGGACAATGCCGACAGACAGATCTATTGCGTGGTATGGTCTGAGAATACAAAATAAAATATAAATGTTCTCCCACCACCTCCATCACTACTACCACTACCACTAGTATACCACCACTACTGCCACCATTACCACCGCCACAACCTCCACCATCACCTCCACCTCCATCACTACTACCACTAGTATACCACCACTACCGCCACCAGTACCACCATTACCACCGCCACAACCTCCACCACTACCTCCACCATCACCTCCACCACTACCACCACCCCCATCACCACTACCTCCACCAGTACCACCACCACCTTCACCACTACTACCACCCCAACCACTACCTCCACCAGTACCACCATTACCCCCGCCACCACCTCCACCATCACCTCCACCACTACCATCACCCCCATCACCACTACCTCCACCAGTACCACCACCACCTTCAACACTACTACCACCCCAACCGCTACCTCCACCAGTACCACCAGTACCACCATTACCCCCGCCACCACCTCCACCATCACCTCCACCACCCCATCAACACTACCTCCACCAGTACCACCACCACCTTCACCACTACTACCACCCCAACCACTACCTCCACCAGAACCACCACCACCTTCACCACTACTACCACCCCAACCACTACCTCCACCAGTACCCACCAGTACCACCATTACCACCGCCACAACCTCCACCACTACCTCCACCATCACCTCCACCACTACCACCACCCCCATCACCACTACCTCCACCAGTACCACCACCACCTTCACCACTACTACCACCCCAACCGCTACCTCCACCAGTACCACCACCACCTTCACCACTACTACCACCCCAACCGCTACCTCCACCAGTACCACCACCACCTTCACCACTACTACCACCCCAACCACTACCTCCACCAGTACCACCATTACCCCCGCCACCACCTCCACCACTACCTCCACCATCACCTCCACCACTATCACCACCCCCATCACCACTACCTCCACCAGTACCACCACCACCTTCACCACTACTACCACGCCAACCACTACCTCCACCAGTACCACCACCACCTTCACCACCACTACTACCACCCCAACCACTACCTCCACCAGTACCACCACCACCTTCACCACTACTACCACCCCAACCACTACCTCCACCAGTACCACCATTACCCCCGCCACCACCTCCACCACTACCTCCACCATCACCTCCACCACTACCATCACCCCCCATCACCACTACCTCCACCAGTACCACCACCACCTTCACCACTACTACCACCCCAACCACTACCTCCACCAGTACCACCACCACCTTCACCACTACTACCACCCCAACCATACCTCCACCAGTACCACCATTACCCCGTCACCACCTCCACCACTACCTCCACCATCACCTCCACCACCCCATCAACACTACCTCCACCAGTACCACCACCACCTTCACCACTACTACCCGCCCAACCACTACCTCCACCAGTACCACCACCACCTTCACCACTACTACCACCCCAACCACTACCTCCACCAGTACCACCACAACCTTCACCACTACTACCCGCCCAACCACTACCTCCACCA
This sequence comes from Rana temporaria, assembly GCF_905171775.1. NCBI lineage: Eukaryota > Metazoa > Chordata > Amphibia > Anura > Ranidae > Rana > Rana temporaria. The sequence continues at coordinate 154,989,472 of NC_053499.1, read as the reverse complement.
GTACCACCACCACCTTCACCACTACTACCACCCCAACCACTACCTCCACCAGTACCACCATTACCCCCGCCACCACCTCCACCACTACCTCCACCATCACCTCCACCACTACCATCACCCCCCATCACCACTACCTCCACCAGTACCACCACCACCTTCACCACTACTACCACCCCAACCACTACCTCCACCAGTACCACCACCACCTTCACCACTACTACCACCCCAACCATACCTCCACCAGTACCACCATTACCCCCGTCACCACCTCCACCACTACCTCCACCACCATCACCTCCACCACCCCATCAACACTACCTCCACCAGTACCACCACCACCTTCAGCACTACTACCACTCCAACCACTACCTCCACCATTACCCCCGCCACCACCTCCATCACTACTACCACTACTACCACCCTAACCACTACCTCCACCAGTACCACCATCACCATCACCTCCACCACTGCCTCCACCAGTACCACCATCACCTCCACCAGTACCACCATCACCATCACCTCCACCACTACTACCACCCCCACCATCACCTCCATCACTACTACCACTACCACCACCACTATACCACCACCTCCACCACTACTACCACCCCAACCACTACATCCACCAGTACCACCATCACCCCCACCACCACTTCCACCATTATCCCGCCATCACCTCCACCACCCCCATCACCACTACCTCCACCAGTACCACCGTCACCCCCAACATCACCTTCACCACTACTACCACCCCAACCACTACCTCCACCAGTACCACCACCACCATCACCACCACCACCACCACCATCACCAACTGTACATTTTGGAGATATGATCAGTAGACCACCCTTCCACCATTTATTCAAAACTTCCTCTTAAAATTTCCTTCCAAATTAAAACAGAGATTAACCCCAAAAAACATATTTCTTTTTTAACCACTTAAGGACCCCTTCACCCCGATATACGTCGGCAGAATGGCACGGCTGGGCACAATCACATACCTGTACGTGTCTCTTTAAGCCCAGCCGTGGGGTCGCGAGCGCGCTGCCGGCGGTGCTCTCGCGACCCAGTCCTAAGCTCCGTGACCGTGCCCGCGGGACCCACGGATCCGATCGCCGCCGGTGTCCCGCGATCGGTCACCGGAGCTGAAGAACGGGGAGAGGTGTGTGTAAACACACCTTCCCCGTTCTTCACTGTGCAGTGTCATTGATCGTCTGTTCCCTGATATAGGGAAAGATGATCAATGACGTCACACGTCCAGCCCCGCCCCCCTACAGTTAGAAACACATATGAGGTCACACTTAACCCCTTCAGCGCCCCCTAGTGGTTAACTCCTAAACTGCAATTGTCATATTCACAGTAATCAGTGCATTTTTATAGCACTTTTTGCTGTGAAAATGACAATGGTCCCAAAAATGTGTCAAAATTCTCCGAAGTGTCCCCCATAATGTCGCAGTCACGAAAAAAAATAGTAGTAAAAAAAAATTATTAATAATAATGCAATAAAACTATCCCCTATTTTGTAAACGCTATAAATTTTGCGCAAATCAATCGATAAACGATTATTGCGATTTTTTTTTTACCAAAAATAGGTAGAAGAATACGTATCGGCCTAAACTGAGGGAAAAAACTTTTTTTTTTATATCTTTTTGGGGGATATTTATTATAGCAAAAAGTAAAAAATATTGCATTTGTTTACAAAATTGTCGCCCTATTCTTGTTTATAGCGCAAAAAATAAAAACCGCAAAGGTGATAAAATACCACCAAAAGAAAGCTCTATTTGTGAGGAAAAAAGGACGCCAATTTTGTTTGGGAGCCACGTCGGTCGCCCCGCGCAATTGTCAGTTAAAACGGCGCAGTGCCGAATCGCAAAAAGGGGCAAGGGGCTAGATTCACCAAAGAGATACGACGGCGTTTCTCCTGATACGCCGTCGTATCTCTCAGAGTATCTATGCGACTGATTCATAGAATCAGTTACACATAGATAGCCCTAAGGCCCCGTACTCACGACCAAACATGTCTGCTGAAACTGGTCCGCAGACCAGTTTCAGCAGACATGTTTGGCCGTGTGTTGGCCCGAGCGGACCATTTTGGGACGGATCGGACAGGTTTCCAGCGGACAACTGTTTCCCGGACTTGTTTTAAAACAGTCCGCTGGAAACCTGTCCGCCCGGACATGTACGGTCGTCTGTACAGACCTACCGTACATGTCCTGCCGCCCGCATCCCTCGCATGCGTCGAATGACTTCGACGCATGCGTGGAAGCATATTTAAGGCGGCCCGCCCACGTCGCCGCGTCATTGTCGCGGCGACACCGCGTCATCGACGCGGCGACACCGCGGACACGCCCCGCGTAATGTTTACGCGCGGGCTTCTGTTCGATGGTGTGTATAGCCATCGAACAGAAGTCCCCGGGCAGTCCCCGGCCAGACATGTCCGATGGAAACGGTCTGCAGACCGTTTTCATCGGACATGTCCTGCCGTGAGTACAAGGCCTAAGATCCGACAGGTGTAATTGTTTTACACTGTCGGATCTTAGGATGCAGTACCGCGGCCGCCGCTGGGGGGAGTTTGCGTCGTAAACCAGCGTCAGGTATGCAAATTAGGAGTTACGGCGGATCCACAACGGATTTTCGCGTTCGCTACGTCGCCGCTAGTCTAGTTTCCCGTCACAAAGTTAGTCGTCGTTTTTGGTGCCCTAACTTTAGTCAGCAAACGTATGTGCTGTATAAAGTATGGCCGTCGTTCCCGCGTCGAAATTTCAAAAATAACGTCGTTTGCGTAAGCCGTCCGGGAATACGGAATTACGATACGCGCGTCGCCGTTTGAAAAAATGACGTCACGGCGCGCAAAGCATGGCGGGAGTTAAGAAACGGAGCATGCGCAGTAGGTCCGGTGCGGGAGCGCGCCTAATTTAAATGGCACACGCGCATTTGAATTTGCCCGCCTTGCGCCGGAGGCCGCCGGCGTAGTTTTCATCGCAAGTGCTTTGTGAATCAGTCACTTGCGATGAAAACTTGCGGCGGTGTAACGTATCTATGATACGTTACGCCGCCGCTAGTCTACGTGAATCTGGCCCAAGGTCCTTTACCTGCATAATGGTCCGGGTCTTAAGTGGTTAAACCACTGCTTACTTTGTGTGAGATCACAGGTGTCAAACACAAGGCCTGCGGGCCGAATCCGGCCCTCCAGGCCATTTTATGTGGCCCTAACACTTCTTTCTTGCAGCTGCAGCAAGAATCCAAAGTTTGCAGAGCTGTCTTATTTTCTCCCAAGAAAAAATAAAATAAAATAAAATATATATATCTTAAAGACAAGAAATGCAGCGTATTACAGCCAACAAACACTCCTATTCATCTGATAATTACGAGAATATTTCTAAAAAAAAAACATATCCGCACTTGCCCTTTTACACTTTTTATATTCCATTCAACTTAATTAACTGACAAACACATTATTATTTATTTTTTTACTACTTTTTTAATTTGTTGGGACAGATATCTAATGTTAACTCGGTTGACGTTTTGCATCTGTCCACATTTCCGGTGGGATTTCTGTTTACGCCAGGCAAACCAGTGGTGTACGCCTGTGAACCTGTTTCTAACCTTTGCCTAATTAGCGCACAGTCTCCATCTTAGCGCAAATGGCTTGCAAGTGACACTGGTATGAATTTTTTACGCGTCCTAATGAATCATAAATGGAATGAAATGGTTTTGTTGTCTCTCTACGTTTCTGAGCTTGCGAGTCACTGGCCGCGCTGAACATATTTTGTTTTCTTGTAAAACTTTTCCGAAACAAAGGCTGCCGTAATGTTAGAGAATTACATACCTGAGATTATGGTTGTGGAGGGAGTGGACACCATTGTTTTGACCGGAGAAATCGCGAACTGGACCACTTAACCACTTAAGGACCGGACCAATATGCTGCTAAATGACCCAAGGGGTTTTTACGATTCGGCACTGCGTCGCTTTAACTGACAATTGCGCGGTCGTGCGACGTGGCTCCCAAACAAAATTGGCGTCCTTTTTTCCCCACAAATAGAGCTTTCTTTTGGTGGTATTTGATCACCTCTGCGGTTTTTATTTTTTGCGCTATAAACAAAAATAGAGCGAAAATTTTGAAAAAAATGCAATATTTTTTACTTTTTGCTATAATAAATATCCCCCAAAAATATATATAAAAACATTTTTTTCCCTCAGTTTAGGCCGACTAGGGGGGCAAACTCAAAGGCCCCCAAGAGCTTCCTCAGCACTCCATCTTCCACTTGAGGAAGCCCTTGCTGGCATTCATGTCTATTTATGAGGTGGCCTGCCTCCTGCAAGCACTTTACTGAGAATTAGCTGAGGTCCTCATAAATATTTCAAGCAGCTCCTCCTAGCCTCCACCCACTATGTCTAGAACATTCTCCAATGTCCCAGAAAACAAAGGAGAGGCAACAGAGAGGCTGACCCAGATTACCAGCTCAGGCTAAGCCCTGAACTAAAAAGTTATTTTCCTATAGAGGGTGCTACATGTGTGACAGGGAGCTATGTAACTCTCAGGAACAGATGGACAGAAATACAAACCCATGGGCATGTATTCCATCTGTTTGCTTGGAGTTCGGCTTTAACCACTTCCTGCCGGCCGTACGACTCTATACGGCCGCAGTGTGGTTGCCAATCTCCGGAAGGCCGTCTATATATGGCCTCCGGCCTCCAGCCGTTGTGGGGCGCGCGAGCGCCACCGACGGCGGCACGCGCGTGCCCGCCGCATCACTGCGATGACGATGCGCGTGCCTGGTGGCCGCGATGTCCGCCAGGCACCCGCGATCGGCGGTTACACAGACAAGGACGTGGATCTGTGTGTGTAAACACACAGATCCACGTCCTGCCAGGGAGAGAGGAGACCGATCTGTGTCCCTTGTACATAGGGACACAGATCGGTCACCTCCCCCAGTCAGTCCCCTTCCCCTACAGTTAGAAACACTATGCAGGGTACACATTTAACCCCTTCCTCACCCCCTAGTATTAACCCCTTCCCTGCCAGTCACATTTATACAGTAATTTGTGCATATTTATAGCACTGATCGCAGTATAAATGTGAATGGTGCCAAAAATGTGTCAATGTGTCCGCCATAATGTCGCAGTCCCAATAAAAATCGCAGATCGCCACCGTTACTAGTAAAAAAATAATAATAAATAATTATAATAATTCTGTCCCCTATTTTGAAGGCGCTATAACTTCTGCGCAAACCAGTCGCTTACTGCGATTTTTTTTTTTTTACCAAAAATATGTAGAAGAATGCGTATCGGCCTAGACTAAGGGAAAAAAATGTTTTTTTTTAAAAAAAATTGGGCTATTTTTTATAGCAACAAGTAAAAAATATTAGGGCAGATTCACGTAGATGGGCGTAAATTTGGGCGGGCGTAACGTATCTGATTTACGTTATGCCGCCGCAAGTTTTTCAGGCAAGTGCTTTATTCACAAAGCACTTGTGTGTAAAGTTGCGGCGGCATAACGTAAATCACCCGGCGGAATTCAAATTCGGCGGGTAGGGGGCGTGTTTCATTTAAATGAAGCGCGTCCCCGCGCCGAACGAACTGCGCATGCACCGTCCCTAAAATATCCTGGCATGCATTGCTCTAAATGATGTCGCAAGGACGTCATTGGTTTCGACGTGAATGTAAATAGCGTCCAGCCCCATTCACGGACGACTTACGCAAACGACAAAACTTTTCAAAAATCGACGCGGGAACGACGGCCATACTTAACATTGGCTGCGCCTCATAGACCCAGGGGCAACTTTACGCCGGGAAAAGCCTAACGTAAACGTCGTAACTTTACTGCGTCGGCCGCGCGTACGTTCGGGAATTCACGTATTTAGCTAATTTGCATACTCGACGGGGAAATCGACGGAGGCGCCACCTAGCGGTAAAAAAAAATGCAGTTAAGATCCGACGGCGTAAGAGACTTACGCCTGTCGGATCTAATGGATATCTATGCGTAACTGATTCTAAGAATCAGTCGCATAGATACAACGGCACAACGCTGAGATACGACGGCGTATCTGGAGATACGCCGTCGTATCTCCGTTGTGAATCTGGGCCATTGAATTTTTTTTCAAAATTGGCGCTATTTTTTTGTTTATAGCGCAAAAAATAAAAACCGCAGAGGTGATCAGATACCACCAAAAGAAAGCTCTACTTGTGGGGAAAAAAGGACGTCAGTTTTGTTTGGGAGCCACGTCGCACGGCTGCGCATTTGTCAGTTAAAGCGACGCAGTGCCGGAAGCTGAAATTTCACCTGGGCAGGAGGGGGGGGTATATGTGCCCAGTAAGTGGTTAAATTGGGAGCAAGCAGAAATTGAAGTACATGACGGCTTTTGCATGGCATTGAGCTTTGCGAATCGCAGCTTTAGTTTTTGGTAGACAGTCTTGACCCATCTCAACGGAAAATATAAAATGAGGGTCATTTTACTTGTGCAGCTACTTGTACGGTTTAGTTGAAAGCCCCGACGATTTCGATACATAAGCATCACCTTACCATTTTTTTTACAACTTGTTCTTTTTCTTGTTTGCATAAATCTTTTTTTTTTTTCCTCCACAAAACTCTTCCATTGTTGTGCCTCAGCCAATTTGTCAAGCCGTACTCTAACTACAAAATTTTTGAATGTTATTTTTTTTTTTTCTTTATTATTTTTTTTTCTAAATAAAGATATACCTTGTCAGCGTTGCAGTGATACAGACTTACCTTCTGCTTGCTCGGAGACATTGGATTATTTTTTATTATTTTTTATTTTGGTAACACAAAACCAACCAACTGTTGCTACCTCTCATTATCCCGTTCGCTGAAATAAATGTCACAAAATCACGGCTCCACATTTTGTAATCTTGTGTCTGGTGACATGTGTTGAGTTTTTTTGGGGATGCGTTTTAAAGGTTCCTGTGACGACAGCAAGACTGTTTTTCTTTGTCAATGCATATCCTGTCATTGTCACTGTACCTACTTATGACACCATGTCATATCCGAGGAAAAAAACGCAGACACTTCTTATTCCCACTGACAGATTTGTCAAAGAGTTTGCATGTCGCGCGGGATTTGGCCGAAAGATAAGAAAAAAAAATATATCTTTACTCGGGGTTTGTAAACAGTGGGAAGGAATTTGCTTATTTTAAATATTTAGTGCGAAAGCTAGCTCATTAAAGCGCATCCGAGCTTCCTGAGAAAGCGCTAGGTGTTAGATCGGAGCCGAGTGACAAAACAATTCCTTCAAATTCAGGTCAAAGGAAGACATCTTAGACTATTTATTGTTTATTGTATATTGTTTTTAGGATCAAGGGTAATTCACTGATAGGTTTCAATGAAGGCAACTGTCAAATCGAAACATTTTGGGTTTAAAGGATTTTTATTTTATTTTTTTAAACTTCGAGCTCATGGTGGGTACACCAAAAAACAAATACTAAACTTGGTGTTTAGTATTTGTTTTTTGGTGTACCCACCATGAGCTTGAAGTTTAAAAAAATAAAATAAAAATCCTTTAAACCCAAAATGTTTCGATTTGACAGTTGCCTTCATTGAAACCTATCAGTGAATTATCCTTGATCCTAAAAACAATATACAATAAACAATAAATAGTCCAATAGAACCAAAAAAAAAATTGCATGTGAAACACAAACAAAAAGGTCACCTCCTGAGGAGGAAGGGCACTCTGGTCCACCTAGCCAAAAGCTCTGACAGACCTAATGCAACTGCCAAACCTGAACATTTTTAGGTAGATTCACAAAGAGTTAGGCCGGCTTATCAGTAGATAAGCCGACCTAACTCTGAATCTACGCCGGCGTTTGTTTAAGCGTATTCTCAAACAGAGATACACTTAAACAAAGCTAAGATAGGACGGCTTGCGCCGTTCTATCTTAGCTTGCAATGTTTCTGTTGGCCGCTAGATGGCGCTTCCATTGCGGCCGGCGTAGATTATGTAAATGAGGGGATACGCCGATTCACGAACGTACGCCAGGCCTACACCGTCGCATTACGTAGTTTCCGTAAGGGTTACGCCGCCTAAAGTTATTCCACCTATGAGGTGGAATAACAATGTTAAGTATGGCCGCCGTTCCCGCCGCGAGGTTCGAATTTTTTACGTCGTTTGCGCAAGATGTCTGCGAATCAGGATTTACGTTGTTTACGTACACGTCTAAATCAATAGGCCCGTACGGCGTACTTAGCCGCAATGCGAACTGGGAAATGTAGTCGCACAGCGCATGCGCAGTGTCAAAAAACATCAAAAAACGTGAGGTCAAGCCTCATTTCCATACAACACGCCCCCCTCCTAGCAATTTGAATTAGGCGCCCTTACGCCCGCTCGTTTTAGGCTACGCCGCCGTAGATTAGCAGGTAAGTAGATTGTGAATCACTACTAGCCTAACTAATTTACGGCGGTGTAGCCTAAATAGGCTAGGCTAGGCCGCCCTAAAGTTAGGCCAATGTGTGTGAATCTACCCCTTTTTGTTTAAAGGATTTTTTTTTTTCAAAAGTTTAGAGCCCATGGTCGGTACACCAACAAAAAATACTGAACACCAAGTGAACCAAAAAAAGTGCATGTGAAACACACACAAAAAGGTCACCTCCTGAGGAGGAAGGGCACTCTGGTCCACCTAGCCAAAATCCCTGACAGACCTAATGCAACTATCAAACGTGAACACAGTGTGCTTTAAGGACTTTTTTTTCAAAAGTTTAGAGCCCATGGTGGGTACACCAACAATAAATACTAAACACCAGCGAACCAAAATGTACATTTGAAACACACACACACACTTCCTCCTGAAGAGGAAGAACCTTTATTGGCCCTCTGGAGCACAAGGCTCCTAACAGGGGCAAGGGCAATCTGGTTCACCTAGCCAAAAGTCCTGATGTACTTTACTCCTCTTGGCTAGCTAAAGCCAATCACCAAGCACTAGGTAAGGACTGTCCCGAAGAGAGATCCCCAAGGCAAGGTAGGAAGGAACCTAAGGGCCACAGATCCTCACCCTAGACTTCAGGATCAAGAATAATGCAATGACATGTTTCAATGAATGCAACTGTCAAACCTGAACATTTTGTGCTTTAAGATTTTTTTTCAAAAGTTTAGAGCCCATGGTGGGCACATCAACAAAAAATACTAAACACCAAGTGAACCAAAAAAGTACATGTGAAACACACACAAAAAGGTCATCTCCTGAATTGGAAGGACCTTCCTTGACCCTCCGGAGCACAAGGCTCCTGACAGGGACGAGGGCAATCTGGTCCACCTAGCCAAAAGTCTTGACATACTTTGCTCCTCTTGGCTAGCTAAAGCCAATCACCTAGCACTAGGTAAGGGCTGTCCCGAAGAGAGATCACCAAGACAGTGGAGGAAGGAACCTAAGGGCCACAGATCCTCACCCTAGACTTCAGGATCAAGAATAATCCAATGGCACGTTTCAATGAACGCAACTGTCAAACCTGAACATTTTGTACTTAAAGGGATACTATGGGTAAAACAACAAACCTATCATACTTACTTCCACTGTGCAGTTCACTTTACACAGACTGGCCCCGAACGTCCTCTTCCGGGGTCCCTCGGTGGCTCTCGCGGCTCCTCCCCGCAAGAGCTAACCCCCTCTAGGGAGATCTTGCGGGCACGCTCCCGTGTGCTACAGTCAGCGGCCATAGCTGCCGAGTGTATCACTCGGCCCCGCCCCCCGAAGCTTTTGAAAGGCCAGTTCTCTGCAATGGAGTAACATTGAGCAGTTCAAGTGCCAGAAAAGTTAGGTATGTACACTCTTTGCATACAGGGCCGGCCTTTGGGGTGTGCGAGCTGTGCGGCCGCACAGGGTGCCATGGGCAACAGGGGCGCCATGCAGCCATCACAGCTTGCAGAATGTGAGTCGCAGTCAGTTACTCACATGATCATCACAGGACTCCGACTCCTATGAGTCACAGCAGCAGGCGCTGCCAGGTCTCCCTGCCCTGGGACTGGGTGAAGAGCAACGCATCGTTTGCGGCACCTGAAAAAAATGTCTGCTGCCGGCCTCGACAGGCACACTGCGCATGTGCCGCCGCTGCACGGGAAAGCCAGAAAACGCTTGGCTTTTCTCGGGCAGACGGTGCATGCGCAGTAGCGTCTAAGCGCCGGACTGCGCCATTTTTAAATGCAAAGCCACACCGTCCACCGAAAGGTAAGTCAGTTTAGGTGACCAGAGGGCGAGGGGTGAAGATGGGGGGGCGCCACATGATTAGCTCGCACAGGGCGCCTGAACACCTAAGGCCGGCCCTGTTTGCATATATGTGATTGGGATAGGCTTGTTTTTTTTTTTTTTTATAATAGGTCTCTTCAATACAATATTCTGTTTTCAACAATGTATTATTTGACAATGGTGTTAGTTGTAGTGCCCCTCCGCAATGTGTCTCATGCGCATTTTAAATGTATATACCGTATTTATTGGGGTATAGCGCGCTCCTGCGTATAGCGTGCACCCCTAAAGTTGCCCGAAATTCCTGTGGAAAAAAGATTTTTGTACTTACAGTTTTGGTGTCTTGCGCGGCATCCATCGGCAGCCTCGTCGGGTCCGGCGTCCGTCTGCGGCTTCGGGTGTCATCTTCATCGGGTCCGGCGTCCTTCTGCGGCGTCCTCGCGTCCTCCCCGCTCGTTTCCCGCGCCGAGTTTGAATACTGCGCCGACATATACAGAGCGCAGTACACTCGTGTATAGTCGGGCAGGCTCGGCTACTCTCACGCTGACATCCTGTACGTCCAGGACGTTAGCGCGAGAGGAGCCTAGACTGCCCGACTATACACGAGTGTACTGCGCTCGGTATATGTCGGCGCAGTATTCAAACTCGGCGCGGGAAAGTGGGTATCGGCGTATATCGCGCACCCACGATTTTGCCCTGATTTTCAGGGCAAAAAAGTGCGTGGTATACGCCGATAAATACGGTATATACAGTAGCTCATGCACACATTTTTAAGCCAGTTCACTAACAGTTAATAAGCCCGGACCCGTGTCATTATGTCTTCCGATTCTCGCCTGCGTGCTGCTCGTTGAAGGTTTAGAAGGCACTTCATCACCTCATCAAAATCCTGACAGGCTCCGAGTCCTGGTTGTCCCTCAGGAAATCATATTTTTGCAGAAGAGAAACTTTATTTTTTTTGATGCCTGATGCCCTTGCCCAGAGTATTACCCATAATCCCTCTGTTCCTCGCACGAAAGAGGAGCACTTAAAGCATAACCCCAGCTAAAAAAAAATTGATGAATTACAAATGAGTGAACTGCGTTATCTGCCGAAAGATTTCTACTTTGTAATTGTGATACATACACCCTTGCCAGACAGAAGGGTGACACCTCTTTCTCCGTTAAAGTGGAGCTCCACCCAAAAGGGGAAGCTCTGCTTGTTTGCTCCCCCCCCCCTCCGGTGCCACCTTTAGGAGGGGAGAGGAAAGCGGGTACCTGTTTTTGACAGTGAACTGTCCCCACTTCCGGGAGACCTTGACAGACAGAATGGTGACACCTCTTTCTCCATTAAAGAGGAGCTCCACCCAAAAGGGGAAGCTCCGCTTGTTTGCCCCCCCCCCGGTGCCACCTTTCGGGGGGAGAGGAAAGCGGGTACCTGTTTTTGACAGTGAACTGTCCCCACTTCCGGGAGACCTTGACAGACAGAATGGTGACACCTCTTCCCCATTAAAGCGGAGCTCCACCCAAAAGGGGAAGCTCCGCTTGTTTGCTCCCCCCCCCCCTCCGGTGCAACCTTTTCGGGGGGGAGAGGAAAGCGGGTACATGGTCCTCCTTTCCCGCCGCCGGGGCCTTTCAGAAAGCGCAGCACGCTTGGCGCATGCAAGGTTTCCCTTACAAGGAATGGCGGCGGCAGCACCCGAGAGCCAATTGAAAAATCGGGTGGGGTGCCCGCATCGCTGGAGCCCTGATTGGCATCCAATCATAGCAGGTGACAGGGTAACCAGACCCCGAGGACCTGATTGTCTGAGAGGCGGGTCAGTGTTAGGGAAGCGATTTATTCACTTCCCTAACACAACACTGTGTACACAGCGAACGCACAGCATTGCGCCCGCTGTTTACCAATTTGAAAGCCTATTAGAGCCTATTAGCTGGATTCATAAAGAGCGCCGCATCTTTAAGGCGGCGTAGCGTATCGTATTTACGCTACGCCGCCGTAAGTTAGATAGGGAAGTACTGTATTCACAAAGTACTTGCCTCCTAACTTACGGCGGCGTAGCGTAAATGTGGCTGGCGCAAGCGCGCCTAATTCAAATTAGGCTGAGGGGGCGTGTTTTATGTTAATGGGGGATGACCTGACGTGATTGACGTTTTTTACGAACGGCGCATGTGCCGTCCGTGTACATATCCCAGTGTGCATTGCGCCAAAGTACGCCGCAAGGACATATTGGTTTCGACGTGGACGTAAATTACGTCCAGCCCCATTAACGGACTACTTACGCAAACGACGTAAAATTTTCAAATTTTGACGCGGGAACGATGGCCATACTTAACATTACTAGTCCAGCTATTTGATGGAATAACTTTACGCCTGAAATGCCTTACGTAAACGGCGTATCTTTACTGAGACAGGCGCACGTACGTTCGTGAATAGGCGTATCTAGTTATTTACATATTCTACACCGAACTCAATGGAAGCGCCACCTAATGGCCAGCCTAAATATTGCACCCTAAGATAGGACGGCGCAGGCTGTCGTATCTTAGATAGGTTTAAGTGTATCTCAGTTTGAGAATACACTTAAACTTAGGACGGTGCAGATTCCGAGATAGGTCGGCGTATCTACTGATACGCCGGCCTAACTCTCTCTGAATCTACCTATATGGCTCTAATCAGAACGCCTATTAGAGCTGACGGCTCTAATCAGGCGCTTCCAAAAAAACGCTGCTGATGCCCGACACCCGACAAGGGGGCGGACACCTGAATAGATGCATGAATCTATCTATTGGTGATTGACAGGTGCAGGAGAGAGGGGGGGGCAGCGCTTCTGCGCCCCTTATGGACGCACCGCCACTGGTTGCACGAGAAATCCTATCACTGACAGTTTGAAACCAGAAATTGCTGTGTGAACTCTTGTTATTTGTACCAGAAAAAAACCCACCTGAGGATGTCTACCCCAAGAGATGGTGTAAGCGAGGCCGTTGTCAACACACAAGGTACAGTATTGAGGAAAACCAAAATAATGTGAATGTTAAAATCTGTTGCATTGCGGGTGAAACAAATATGTCTGTTTATTGAAATGATAAGCTTTTACAGAATTTACACCATTAGGACTATAAAACACCATCTGTCTTATTAATTGAGCAGCAGCCAAATGAGAAACATGCTAAATGTTTTTTTTTTTTTTGCCGTTTTAGTTACCATATATTTTTAGTTAAAATTAAAAATTGCAAAAGAAAAGTGTTACTAACAAATGTTATTCTATTTCCCATTGGAAGTAAACTTATGCCGCGTACACACGATCGGAAATTCCGATGGAATAAAATCCAATGGAATTTTCCGTCGGAATTCCGATGAAGCTGACTTCCATCAGTCTTGCATATACACTGAGGGCCAGATTCACGTAGAAGTGCGGCGGGTGTAACGTATCGTAGATACGTTACACCGCCGCAAGTTTTCATCGCAAGTGCCTGATTCACCAAGCACTTGCGATGAAAACCTACGCCGGCGGCCTCCGGCGCAAGGCGGGCCAATTCAAATGGGCGTGTGCCATTTAAATTAGGCGCGCTCCCGCGCCGGACCTACTGCGCATGCTCCGTTTTGTAATTCCCGTCGTGCTTTGCGCACCGTGACGTCATTTTTTCGAATGGCGACGCACGTAGCGTAATTCCATATTCCCGGACGGCTTACGCAAACGACGTTCATTTTTAAATTTCGACGCGGGAACGACGGCCATACTTTATACAGCAATACGATTGCTGTGTAAAGTTAAGGCACCAAAAAAAACGACGAACTTTGAGACGGGAAACTAGACTAGCGGCGACGTAGCGAACGGGAAAATCCGTCGGGAATCGCCGTAACTCCTAATTTGCATACCCGACGCTGGTTTACGACGCAAACTTCCCCCAGCGGCGGCCGCGGTATTGCATCCTAAGATCCGACAGTGTAAAACAATTACACCTGTCGGATCTTCTGGCTATCTACGCGTAACTGATTCTATGAACCAGTCACATAGATAGAAACAGGGATACGGCGGCGTATCAGCAGATACGCCGTCGTATCTCTTTGGTGAATCTGGCCCTATCAGACTAAATTCCGACCGTCCAAAACGCGGTGATGTAAAACACTACGACGAGCCGAGAAAAATTAACTTCAATGCTTCCGAGCATGCGTTGACTTGATTCTGAGCATGCATGGATTTTTCTCCGATGGAATTCCACACAGACGATCGGAATTTCCCATCAGATTTTTTTCCATCGAAAGAAATGAAATTCGTAAAAAAATTACGATTTCATTACCGTATTTTCAGGCGTATAAGACGACTTTTTAACACAAGAAATTCTTCTTAAAAGTCAGGGGTCGTATTATACGCCGGTACCTAACATACAGACTTGCAGGCAGACAGCGGCCGTCCATTTTTCAAAAGCCGTGCCTCTTCCTCATGCTGTTCTGTGATAGGCTGAACACTCAGCTTCCCAGCAGAGCCTCTGTTCAGTGTTCTGCCTATCACGGATGCCCTCTCGTCCTCGGTCTCGGACACGAGGGGACACCTGTGATTGGTGGAACACTGAACACAGTGTCTGCTGGGAAGCCGAGTGTTCCGCCTATCACAGAACAGCACGAGGAGGAGGCGAGGCTTTTGAAAAATGGACGCCCGTGGTCTGACTGAGATTCTGCATGTTAGGCCTCGTACACACGACCGAACATGTCTGCTGAAACTGGTCCGTGGACCAGTTTCCGCGGACATGTCCGACCGTGTGTAGGGCCTAGCAGACCGGATTCCTGGCCGATCGGACAGGTTTCCAGCGGACAAAAGTTTCTTAGCATGCTAAGAGACATGTCCACTGGAAAGCTGTCTGTCGGACAAGTCCGATGGTCAGTACGACTCATCGGACATGTCCGCTGGCCCGAAATCCCGTGCATGCGTCAAAGTGATTCGACGCATGCGTGGAAGCATTGAACTTCCGGGTTCGCGCGCGTCGCCATGTCATCTTTGCCGCCACGTCACTGCGTTTTCTGTCCGCGGGGAATTTGGTCTGATGGTGTGTACATCAGACCAAATTCTGCCATCGGACATGTCGGGTCGTGTGTACAAGGCCTGAGGGATACGATAAGGGATCATCAAGGCATGTAATGGTGTCACAGCGAGGCATGTAATGGTGTCACAGCGAGGCATGTAATGGTGGCACAGCGAGATATGTTATGGTGGCACAGTCTGGCATGTAATTGTGGCACAGCCTGGCATGTAATGGTGGCCCAATCTGGCATGTAATGGTGGCACAGCCTGGCATGTAATGGTGGCACAGTGAGGCATGTAGGGTGACCACATTTCCAAACTACCATTCAGGGACACCCTCCCTTCACAAAAATCAGCTTGTGGTGTGACGAATCACAGCACAGTGATTGGACACAAGAGGCAGGATTTATGATTTCTCCAATCACAAGCAGGGGGCGGGGATTGTGCTCCTCTAGGCATTCCTGGCCAGTACAAGTACTGTCAGTGAGTAAAGCAGTGATGTGGCGGCCTTTTTTGGGGGCATTAGTTCGGCTTGGGGGGGTGGCTGTGTCAGTTTCATTCTGGGACACTGTATTGTTCTGGAATGAAAGTGCCCGGGACAGACCTGCAAAATGTGGGACTGTCCCGGGCAATCCGGGACACATGGTCACCCTAGAGGCATGTAATGGCACAGTGAGGCATGTAATGGCACAGTGAGGCATGTAATGGCACAGTGAGGTGAGGCGAGGCATGACTAGTAGGAAGGGGGTCGTCTTATACGGCGAGTATATCCCAAAACCAACATTTTAGCTGGAAAATTAGGGAGTCGTCTTATACGCCGGCAAATACGGTACATATTACAATGTAAGAATAGAAATAATGTCCTTCAACCATCCTGACACCATATCAACCAAGGTGTCAGGATGATTGAAGTGTTAACAACATCACCCCCCACCACCTATGGTAACAGGCCTTAGGTGATACCCGTTGGATTTCAGAATTTGCTGCTGCTCGCTGCAATACACTTTTACCTTTTCAGACACATTTATAAAAAATAAAACACATTTTTTTTTTGTCTCAAAGACGTTTCTGCCTTCTCCGATAATAATAAAGTAACACGCTGTGAACAGTGGGGTTAAATAATAAAAAAAAATCTCATATCTGATTGTTGATTATTCTGACGGACGGGGCACCATGCCAATTAAGAGACACAACATATATACATATATACATCAGGAGGAATGAATAGGATCAGGAATTCTTTTTCAGCACAAGGGATGTGTTATGTAGAGATTACGGCATTATATAGTTTTTCTAAATTACTTTCCAATGGGTGGGATATTGTTACTCGTTACTGATCTAATCACCAACAGATTGGACTTAGCGTACATAGCTCACCATCGCGGACGTGCCACTTAAGCTTCGGAATTGTATTATTCCTGCTTGTGCTTAAAGAGAATTTTGCGGTCAATCATTTTTTGAGCCTTGGGTCTTGTAATTTACTAATGTATATAAATCAGCTCTCGCTGGCTCTTCCCGCTGACCTCCGCATCACCACCAATCCGCCTGGGGTCCGTTCTCCAACAATTGAGAATCTTGCTCAAAGTTTGCAAACTTTTCAGGTAAAGTGAATAACATTGATTATCTCATTATAATGGCATCTGAAAGTGGGTGGCATATATTAGGCGGCAAGAAAGATGCTATCCCCAAAATATGGCCACTTCTAGTTGGCTTCAAAATTGTACCTGGCCCCGCAGCAATGTGATCTGATGTGAAGGGGGCTGTGTGAATGGGACAACTCTGATGTAAAGGTGGGGCTTTGATTTGAAAGGGCGGCTCTGATGTGGTGGGGGGCTCCTGATGTAAATGATGTGAATGAGGGAACTCTGATGTGAAAGTAGAACTCCAATTTGAAAGGGGGACTCGATGTGAAGTTGGCTTCTGATGTGAAGGGAGGACCCTGTTGGAGGGAGGGGGGTGTAACGGAATGGCCCGTGGGACCCAGAGGCGCTTGAAGGATAGGGGGTACTCCTGGTTCAGCTTCACCAATGACTCTTGTGTCTAGGGTCATCCTATGTCCACTAGGGGCATAGGATGACTGAGAACTGATATCATGGATTACATGAGATGGGACAGTAATGATAATTCATGTATCGCAGGATATCTTGAAATATTACAAGTTGTTAATTCTGAACACAACAGGTCAATAGAGTGTCTCCTTCAATGTGGAACATAGACTGTTGAGATGTTAATTGATGTTAATACCCTCCAGCTACCTGGCTGTAGTGATGAAAGCTTGCTACGATTGCATTCTATTGTCTATTGTGTTAATTAAGTCTGGCTCCTAAGATATTTCATGGTGCTATGCTAACTAACCCTGTATTGTGTGAAAGTTCTATTGATGCTAATATGTCTTGTGAGTTAACACACTCTAAAGGTCAGACGTCTGATTTATGTTCACTAAAGGAATGTGTATTGTGTAGCAGGTGAGAATAGCTTATCGCGGAGTCAGAAAGTCTGTCTAAGATGTGGATTGAGGGAGACTCATTAGCACCCATTGTTTGATGTTGGGGGTGGAGTGTGTCATTGTCCCTTTTGATTACTGCAGCATGCTTTCTAACTGTATATAAGAAACCTAAGTTTACCATTAAAGTGTTATTCTGTTTGGAACCAGAGAACAGAGCTGTGTCTCGTTATTCTGGGGGAAATCCAATGGGTCTTGTCTGCTGGATTGTAGAGTGTCGGAAGCTGTCTTGGGTTGGTGGAATGGAATATCGTAACGGCGTTGACCCTTGACCGTTACAGGGGGGATCTGATGTGATGGGGGTGGGGGGATCCTGATGTGAATGGGGGAACTCTGATGTCAAGGTGGCTTCTGATGTGATGGGACCTTGTTGAAGGGAGAGGGGCTCTGATGTGAAGGGGGGGGGCTCTGATTTTAAATGGTGGCATTGATGGAAGGAGGGCTTTGATGTGAAAGGGTGGAGGGGGGACTCTGATGAAAGGAGGACTTTGATGTGATAGGGGGCGCTCTGATGGATTTAAAATATCCCCCCCTCTTCTTGCCCTTCTTTCAGTATGGTGCCCAGGATCGATCAGAGCGATTCTGATTGGTCAAAATGGCCACATGCCAGCGCTGACCAATCAGAATTGCTCTTGTAAGGTCACATAAATGCTTTTAGTTTTTTTTTCTTCATGACAAGTAAGGAGTGCTTCTTTACATAAAATAAGAATGTGTTCTGATGATGCTGACGTACTCAATACCCTATTGGTTATCATAATGATGAATCCACTTTAACTATCAGATCCTGTGCTCCTCTCAGAAGCTGCTAATGGAATCCAGAGGATTGGGGTGACCCTTTAATCCATCAATACTCTACGCCCAATGAAACGCGGAGGGTCAGGCGCCACCCTTCGCACATCTGGGCTGCGGAGAGCCCTCTCTTGTGATGTTCAGGATCGCTCTCCTCGACGAACTGACAAATAATGTTAATTTTACTCGAAAATATACGCCACGCAATATTCTATTGGAATTGTATCTATTAATAACCAACTGAGACATTTTTATATGGAAAATAAAGCTTTTGTCAAGTAGGAAAACTGCAGGCAACAAAATGTAACACTTGTTTTACTTATTTAATATGAGATATTATATCAGCCTGACATTCATTCGTTTAATAAGGACAGGGAAACGGGTGATTTAGGGCACCTTCTACACACAATTAAGTAGAAATTGTTGGTGGGAATCCGGTGAACAAGAGGAAGAATGTTTTTTGTCAACATGTTACAACTTATCGGTGTTTCTGGATGACGGCTGTGGTGGTGCTGCTGTAGATGAATTGGCGGGCGAAGCTACAAATCTCCTTCCCCTTTCCAGCAATGACTTTTCTGCGTACGTTTTACGTGACGGGATGAGAATGGCCTTCAAAGGCTGCTGGCTTCTGGATGAACCTAAGCATGTATACCAGGCTGCTGGCTTCTGGATGACCCTAAGCATGTATACCAGGCTGCTGGCTTCTGGATGACCCTAAGCATGTATACCAGGCTGCTGGCTTCTGGATGACCCTAAGCATGTATACCAGGCTGCTGGCTTCTGGATGACCCTAAACATCTATACCAGGCTGCTGGCTTCTAGATAGACCTAAGCATGCATACCAGGCTGCTGGCTTCTAGATAGACCTAAGCATGTATACCAGGCTGCTGGCTTCTAGATAGACCTAAGCATCTATACCAGGCTGCTGGCTTCTGGATGACCCTAAGCATCTATACCAGGCTGCTGGCTTCTAGATAGACCTAAGCATCTATACCAGGCTGCTGGCTTCTGGATAGACCTAAGCATTTATACCAGGCTGCTGGCTTCTGGATGACCCTAAACATCTATACCAGGCTGCTGGCTTCTGGATGACCCTAAGCATGTATACCAGGCTGCTGGCTTCTAGATAGACCTAAGCATGTATACCAGGCTGCTGGCTTCTGGATGACCCTAAACATCTATACCAGGCTGCTGGATGACCCTAAGCATGTATACCAGGCTGCTGGCTTCTGAATGACCCTAAGCATGTATACCAGGCTGCTGGCTTCTAGATAGACCTAAGCATGTATACCAGGCTGCTGGCTTCTAGATAGACCTAAGCATGTATACCAGGCTGCTGGCTTCTAGATAGACCTAAGCATCTATACCAGGCTGCTGGCTTCTGGATGACCCTAAGCATCTATACCAGGCTGCTGGCTTCTAGATAGACCTAAGCATCTATACCAGGCTGCTGGCTTCTGGATAGACCTAAGCATTTATACCAGGCTGCTGGCTTCTGGATGACCCTAAACATCTATACCAGGCTGCTGGCTTCTGGATGACCCTAAGCATGTATACCAGGCTGCTGGCTTCTAGATAGACCTAAGCATGTATACCAGGCTGCTGGCTTCTGGATGACCCTAAACATCTATACCAGGCTGCTGGCTTCTAGATAGACCTAAGCATGTATACCAGGCTGCTGGCTTCTGGATGACCCTAAGCATGTATACCAGGCTGCTGACTTCTGGATGACCCTAAGCATGTATACCAGGCTGCTGGCTTCTGGATGACCCTAAACATCTATACCAGGCTGCTGGCTTCTAGATAGACCTAAGCATGTATACCAGGCTGCTGGCTTCTAGATAGACCTAAGCATGTATACCAGGCTGCTGGCTTCTAGATAGACCTAAGCATCTATACCAGGCTGCTGGCTTCTGGATGACCCTAAGCATCTATACCAGGCTGCTGGCTTCTAGATAGACCTAAGCATGTATACCAGGCTGCTGGCTTCTGGATAGACCTAAGCATTTATACCAGGCTGCTGGCTTCTGGATGACCCTAAACATCTATACCAGGCTGCTGGCTTCTGGATGACCCTAAGCATGTATACCAGGCTGCTGGCTTCTAGATAGACCTAAGCATGTATACCAGGCTGCTGGCTTCTGGATGACCCTAAACATCTATACCAGGCTTCTGGCTTCTAGATAGACCTAAGCATGTATACCAGGCTGCTGGCTTCTGGATGACCCTAAGCATGTATACCAGGCTGCTGGCTTCTGGATGACCCTAAGCATGTATACCAGGCTGCTGGCTTCTGGATGACCCTAAACATCTATACCAGGCTGCTGGCTTCTAGATAGACCTAAGCATGTATACCAGGCTGCTGGCTTCTGGATGACCCTAAGCATGTATACCAGGCTGCTGGCTTCTGGATAGACCTAAGCATTTATACCAGGCTGCTGGCTTCTGGATGACCCTAAACATCTATACCAGGCTGCTGGCTTCTGGATGACCCTAAGCATGTATACCAGGCTGCTGGCTTCTAGATAGACCTAAGCATGTATGCCAGGCTGCTGGCTTCTGGATGACCCTAAACATCTATACCAGGCTGCTGGCTTCTAGATAGACCTAAGCATGTATACCAGGCTGCTGGCTTCTAGATAGACCTAAGCATGTATACCAGGCTGCTGGCTTCTGGATGACCCTAAGCATCTATACCAGGCTGCTGGCTTCTAGATAGACCTAAGCATGTATACCAGGCTGCTGGCTTCTGGATGACCCTAAGCATCTATACCAGGCTGCTGGCTTCTAGATGACCCTAAGCATGTATACCAGGCTGCTGGCTTCTGGATGACCCTAAACATTTATACCAGGCTCCTTAGACGGCAAGAAAGCCAAGGACGTCATATGACTCCCCTCCCAGGACGGGAGATCCCTCCTGCGGATGTCATATGAATATACGTGGGACGTGAAGTGGTTAAAGGACACTTTTTCCTTTCTATATGATATTTGGAGCTGGGGTGAGCTCTGTCCTTGCCTGCACTGCTAGCAGTTTGCCATTGAAGAGGACCTGGTGGAGCCTGGAGCGCGGGGCCGCCATCAGGAATTTTAGGGCCCCTTACACAGCTTCAGGCGTGGGCTGGAGCAGCGAATTGAGAAGCGGGGAGGGTGGGAGGTTGGGGTTGGGAGGTGGGAGGTTGCCACGAATTGAGAAGGGGGGTGCCACAAGTTGACAAGCGGGGGGTGAGAAGCGGGGGGTGTGCCGTGTATTGAATGAGAAACGGGGGGTGCCGCGAATTGAGAAGCAGAGGGGGTTCAGCAAATTGAGAAGCCGGGTGGTGACGCGAATTGAGAAGCGGGGAGGGTGCCGCGAATTGACAAGCGGGGGGTGCCACGAATTGACAAGCGGGGGGTGCCGTGAAATGATTGAGAAGCCGGGGGGTGCCGCGAATTGAGAACTTGAGAACCGGGGGGGTTCCCGCGAATTGAGAAGTGGGGAGGGTGCCGCGAATTGAGAAGGGGGGGTGCCGCAAGTTGACAAGCAGGGTGTGCCGTGAATTGAGAAGCGGGGGTGTGCTGTGAATTGAGAAGCGGGGGGGGGGGGTTCTGCGAATTGAGAAGCGGGGGGGGTTCTGCGAATTGAGAAGCGGGGGGGGGTTCCGCAAATTGAGAAGCGGGGTGGTGACGTGAATTGAGAAGCGGGGAGGGTGCCGCGAATTGAGAAGGGGGGTGATGCAAGTTGTTGACAAGCAGGGTGTGCTGTGCATTGAGAAGCGGGGGTGTGCCGTGAATTGATTGAGAAGCAGGGGGGTGCCGCAAATTGAGAAGCGGGGGGGTTCTGCGAATTGAGAAGCGGGGGGTTCCGCAAATTGAGAAACGGGGGGGGTGCCGCGAATTGACAAGCGGGGGGGAGTGCCGCGAATTGACAAGGGTGGGGGTGCCGTGAATTGAGAAGCGGGGGGGTGCCCCAAATTTTACAAGCGGGGGGGCACGAATTGAGGTGGGAGGGGGGCTTGGGGAGCTGACATAATGAATTATAATAAACAAAAAAGGGGGGGCCCTTACAGGTGTACTGTGTGTACCCTCCTGATGGCGGCCCTACTGGAGCGACACCTGCTCTTTGGGTTTTGGGCTACCCAAAAGGGTGCAAACTTTAACCCCTGCCCCAAAGGCACTGGCCTTCACACGGAGGTCACATCATTTTTTCCTTGCCAAGACTGACTCCTCTAGTGTCAGTCATCAAACCTACACTGTGACAGCCGGCGCTACTCCCGCACCATACATATGGTTAGATTTTCTAAAACTTTAACTGCCATCAATATTTATTTATTTTTTTCCACAAGCTGATCAAATTCACATCATGTATTGCTGAAAAAAAAACGTGTAAATGCCTTAGATTCCCCGCACAGACAAGTCCTCGTTTCTGAGATTAATCAGTTGGATAACATCAATAGTCCATCAGCATAACTCTGTCTCCTGGACACTTGATTCCGGCATTTTCTTGCCGTTCCAGGCACCGTCATTAGCTCTGAAAAAAATAAATAAAAAAAATATCAGATCATTTCAACTGTTACAAACAAATTGCCTCGAAGTCTTAATGTTTTCCTAAATAACCTTTCAGGAGAAGAGTGAGGAGAAAAAAAAATAAAAAAAAAGCCGTAACGTTCAATCAATCCTTTCCAGTTGCTGAAATCTAACTTTCTCCAATCAAATTACATCTGAGCTTCTGCAGAAGTACATTACGGAGATATATTTCCGGTGAATCAAGATGTGCGCCAGCGATTACGGAGTAATGTGTAGTGTTGAGCAGAATATGCCATATTCGATTTCGCGATATATCTCGAATATATATTCGAATATTCGAGATATATTCGCTAAATTCGAATATTCGTGATATTTTATCGAAATTAAATGATTGCGATTTTTCGCTATTGCGAATGCGAAAATAATTGCGATTTTTTGATAACTGCGGTAGGAGCACTCTGATTGGCTCAGAATATTCGTGATATTTTATCGAAATATCGCAACATGCGAATGCGATATTTATTGCGCAATTTCGAGAAATGCTGGAGGAGCGCTCTGATTGGCTCAGAATATTCGTGATATTTTATCGAAATATCGCAACATGCGAATGCGATATTTATTGCGCAATTTCGACAAATGCTGTAGGAGCACTCTGATTGGCTCAGAATATTCGTGATATTTTACAATACAAAATAATTGCGAATATTCGGCAAATGCGGAAGGAGCACTCTGATTGGTTCAGAATATTCTTGATATTTTACAATACAAAATAATTGCGAATATTCGGCAAATGCAGAAGGAGCACTCTGATTGGCTCAGAATATTCTTGATATTTTACAATACAAAATAATTGCGAATATTCGGCAAATGCAGAAGGAGCACTCTGATTGGCTCAGAATATTCGTGATATTTTACAATAGAAAATAAAAAGTGTTTTGCATTGGTGGTGATTCTTTACTCTATCCATCTGTCACAGCCATTTGTCAATCAAACACCTTGAAGATTGAACACGTTCATGCTGCATGCTTTGGACTTTTTTTCACTTCACATATCAAAGACATTTTTATGAAAGATTATTTTTCTATTATTGGGACTATATTTCTTTATATATTTGTTTCACTGTGTATTTCACAAGTTATTTGCGCTTGCTTATTTTAAAATTTGCCCACATGTCTTGTCACTAGACATATTTTTTATTCTTGTAGAGCGACTCCATTTTCTGTCTTGTATTAAATTATGTTGTATAACATTTTTGAGTTGCTGCTGTATTCTCCCCTTTTTTTAAGGTATGCGCAATTTTTTCCTTCTTACAAAAAAAAATAATATCAAACATACAAATATTCATAACAGAAACATACACAAAGCCCCCCCCCTTTTGCATCAGAGACAATCAGAGTTCTCCTACCACAGTTATCGAAAATTCGCAATCATTTTCGCATTCGCAATAGCGAAAAATCGCAATGTTTTTTTTTATATATTCGGCAACATAAAAGGATCGCCTCAGCTTAGCTACTCGGCCCAGGGTCTCTAATCATACCAGCAATGCTTTTAGACGTCGATAGGATGTGATCTGTTTTAAAAATCAAATTGAAAAAATGCGAATATTCGGAATTGCGAATATTCACCGCGAAATTCGAAATATAGCGCGATTTCTCGAATATGCCATATTCGAGCCGAATATTCGCAATGCGAATATTCGTGAGCAACACTAGTAATGTGAGGTAAAACTCCCTGATACTGTTTTGACAGTGCACGAAACGCATTGAATTGTTCGAGTTGTGCCGTACCGTAAACTATCCCATCACATCTGAGAAATGCGTTCTGATCCGCGCTGATACAATTATCTTGCCTTTATTGGCAATTTATCCCCTTGCTTTTAGGGACATTTTCAAGCAAATGATGTTTGCGCCACTATTTTCCGATACCTCTGGGATGCACAAATGTGCAGTGAAAGCCTCATTATATATCTGATTAGTATAATGCGGATTGTGTTACAGCGAAACCAAAATGCCAAAAAAATAAAATAAAATAAAAAAAATAGAAAGAAATGGAGCTTGTACGACTGACAGATTGCCGGCTCTTCTGCTATCTTTTATCTTCGTTCAATTACACAGAAAAAAAAAAAAGTTGATTTCCAAATGTATATTAAAAGCTTGGACTGCTTAAGTCCTCTTAGGCTTGGTCATGGGCGTAGCATAAGGGGTTGCAGGCAGGGCCGATCCTGGGCAGGTGCACGGGGCGCAGCCCACCCAGGCGCCACAGAGGTGGGGGGGCGCTGAAGCGCCAGAGTGCTCCCCTTCCGCCTCCCTCTCCTCTTCCAGAGGCAGCTCTCTCCACCGGCAACTGACAGGAGCGGATCAGAGGAGGAGAGACGGTACAGCCACCGCCGCTGCGTTTCCTGCCCAAGTCCATCCTCCCTCCCTCCTCCTGTCAGAGGAGGAGAGCGAAGCAGCCGGAGACCATAGCGGCAGTCTCTGAGCATCTCCTGTAGTATGTCTGGAGACTCTGACCATATCCTGTATTATTTCTGCAGTCTCTGACCATCTCCTGTACTATGTCTGCAGTCTCTGACCGTCTCCTGTATTATATATGCAGTCTCTGACCATCTCCTGTAGTATATCTGCAGTCTCTGACCATCTCCTGTAGTATGTCTGCTGTCTCTGACCATCTCCGGTACTATGTCTGCAGTCTCTGACCATCTCCTGTATTATATCTGCAGTCTCTGACCATCTCCTGTATTATATCTGCAGTCTCTGAGCATCTCCTGTAGTATGTCTGCTTTCTCTGACCATCTCCTGTATTATATCTGCAGTCTCTGACCATCTCCTGTAGTATATCTGCAGTCTCTGACCATCTCCTGTAGTATGTCTGCTGTCTCTGACCATCTCCGGTACTATGTCTGCAGTCTCTGACCATCTCCTGTATTATATCTGCAGTCTCTGAGCATCTCCTGTAGTATGTCTGCTGTCTCTGACCATCTCCGGTACTATGTCTGCAGTCTCTGACCATCTCCTGTATTATATATGCAGTCTCTGACCATCTCCTGTAGTATGTCTGCTGTCTCTGACCATCTCCTGTATTATATCTGCAGTCTCTGACCATCTCCGGTACTATGTCTGCTGTCTCTGACCATCTCCGGTACTATGTCTGCTGTCTCTGACCATCTCCGGTATTATGTCTGCTGTCTCTGACCATCTCCGGTACTATGTCTGCAGTCTCTGACCATCTCCTCTACTATGTCTGCAGTCTCTGACCATCTCCTGTATTATATCTGCAGTCTCTGAGCATCTCCTGTAGTATGTCTGCTGTCTCTGACCATCTCCGGTACTATGTCTGCTGTCTCTGACCATCTCCGGTACTATGTCTGCAGTCTCTGACCATCTCCTGTAGTATATCTGCAGTCTCTGACCATCTCCGGTACTATGTCTGCTGTCTCTGACCATCTCCGGTACTATGTCTGCAGTCTCTGACCATCTCCTGTATTATATCTGCAGTCTCTGACCATCTCCTGTATTATATCTGCAGTCTCTGACCATCTCCTGTAGTATGTCTGCTATCTCTGACCATCTCTGGTACTATGTCTGCAGTCTCTCTGACCATCTCCTGTAGTATATCTGCTGTCTCTGACCATCTCCTGTACAATGTCTGCAGTCTCTGACCATCTCCGGTACAATGTCTGCAGTCTCTGACCATCTCCGGTACTATGTCTGCAGTCTCTGACCATGTGCACTGACGAGTAGGATCATCAACAGGTGAGTCACTGTGGAGAGATAGGAGCTGGTAATTAGCTGACAGCTGAGCGGCCAGCTCAGAGAAGGAAAGCTGAACCCAGCCCTGACACCTGCTTGCTGTTTCTTGGTTGAGGTTTCCAGGAAATGTGCATTACATGGAATTTAATAGTAAATGAAAAGATTGGACTGCTTGGGCTTAGTCTTTGGGTCCTCTAAAGTCCTGTCAAATCTACACATTTTAGGTACATATCACTAATAGTAATACTCATTTATTTATGTATTTATTTCATGTACTTAATAATAGTAATACTAATAATAGTAATAGTAGCATCAATAATAGTAATGCTAATAATAGTAGTACTAATATTAGTAATAGTAATACCAATAATAGTAATACTAATTTATGTATTCATTTCAGATACTTAGTAATAATGGGCCAGATTCTGGTACCTGCGGCGCAGCGTAACGTAACCCGTTTACGTTACACCGCCGCAAGTTTTCAGTGTTAGTGCCCGATCCACAAAGCACTTACCTGGAAACTTGCGGCGGTGTATCGTAAACACGTCCGGCGCAAGGCGGCCCAATTCAAATGGGGCGGGTACCATTTAAATTAGGCGCGCTCCCGCGCCGGACGTACTGCGCATGCTCCGGTCGCAAGTTTCCCGACGTGCTTTGCGCGAAAAATTACGACGCGCCGACGTGTTGAGAATCGCGACGTACGTAACGTACTTACGCCGGGAAAACAAAAAAATTGAAAAGCGACGTTGGAAAGACGGGCATACTTTAACATGGTGGAGTCATTTTCCACCATGTTAATAGCAGCCCTATCTTTGCGACGTGAATCTGAAACTTGCGACGACGTAACGACGGGAAAAACCTTTGTGGATCGCCGTAACTGCCAATTTGCATACCCGACGCTGGTTTACGACGCGAACTCCCCCCAGCGGCGGCCGAGGTATTGCATCCTAAGATCCGACAGTGTAAAACAATTACACCTGCCGGATCTTCTGGATATCTATGCGTAACTGATTCTATGAATCAGCCGCATAGATAGAAACAGAGATACGACGGCGTATCTCATTTGTGAATCTGGCCCAGTGATACTAATAATAGTAGTACTAATATTAGTAATAGTAATAGTAATACCAATAATATTAATACAAATGTATTTATTTATTTCAGGTATTTATTAATAGTAATAATAGTAATAGTAATAAAAATAATAGAAATACTAATACTAGTAATAGTAATACTAATTAATTTATTTCAGGTATTTAATAATAGTAATACTAATAATAGTAATATCAATAATAGTAATACTAATAATATTAGTAATACCAATAATAATAATAATAATAATAATACAAATGTATTTATTTATTTATTTATTTATTTCAGGTACTTAATAATAGTAATACTAATAATAGTAATGGTAGCATCGATAATAGTAATGCTAATAATAGTAGTACTAATATTAGTAATAGTAATACCAATAATAGTAATACTAATTTATGTATTCATTTCAGGTACTTAATAGTAACACTTATAATAGTAATATAAATAATAGTAATACCAATAATATTAATACAAATGTATTTATTTATTTATTTCAGGTATTTAATGATAGTAATAGTAATATAAATAATAGCAATACTAATAGTAATACTAATTTATTTATTTATTTATTTCAGGTATTTAATAATAGTAATACTAATAATAGTAATATCAATAATAGTAATACTAATAATAATAGTATTACCAATAATAATAATACAAATTTATTTATTTATTTCAGGTACTTAATAATAGTGGGCCAGGTTCACAGATATCTGCGGAGGCGTAACGTATCCCCTTTACGTTACACCGCTGCAAGTTTTCTGCGCAAGTGCCTGATTCACCAAGCACTTGCGTGTAAACTTACGGCGGTGTAACGACGCGGCAAATTTGAAAATACGCCGGAGTATCAGCAGATACTCTGGCGTATTTCCTCTGTGAATCTGGCCCTGTAATACTAATAGTAGTAATGCAGATCATATAATAAGATAAGGAGTAGATACGTTTCTCCTACAGTTACACCCGTCACTTTGCGGACAACCAATATTTGGTGATGTGTTCTGCGATGGAATTAAGTTTGAGACCCCCTGATATAAATGATCCCTTATGGATAGATTAACCCTTTGAGTTTCCTCTTTTAGCCTTTACCAACTACCCTGATCCACAAACAAACAAATAAAAATAAATAAAAATGATAATAATAATAAATAAATAACTAGTCTATCAGCTCCTATAAATAAATTAGAGTGCAAGCTTTTCTGTCCACCGGGCGTAAACTGCCCCGCTATCTACACAATGCAGCCGAGCCTTAACCACCCACCCACCCCGCCGTATTACGCAGGCGGCAGAGACGCGGGTTTTAGCAGCCCGAAAAACGTCTAACCGGCGCGATAAATAAAATCTGTTAATTTAAAAGGCTTTCTCCGAGGTGTTAAAGTCGGCGGAGCTCTATTGTGGAAAATAAAATCCGATAATTGAAAAACACCTTTAAATAAAAATGTTGTGATGCGTCCCGCTGGCGGGGGATGGCGGCGGATTACGTTTTTTTTTTCCGCCAGACGAAGCGAAGGGCTTTTAGTACACAAATGGAAAAGTTTTGCTTTTGCTTTTTTTTTTGTTTGTTTGTTTGTTTTTTTCGGTCGGCAAATCAACTTTTCATGCGTCCTCCCGAACGGAGCGGATGGAGCTGCGTCGCTGCGCCAAGGCCGCCGGGAGAGCACTCAGCTCTCCAAATAAAGAAGAAACGTTCTGGAAAGACGTCCGGGGCTTTTAGATGTGATCTGAACTCCGGGGACGGGAGACATTAATACCGGTTCGGCCTTGAGAAGTTTTAGTGTGAAACTTGGAGTCGGAAATACGGACGTTGGGCTTCTGACCGATACTGACGTCATGTGAAAAGGCAACGCTGCCGGGGGAAGGTCCATAGAAAACAGCTACAGGCATATCTATGGGGGTTGTATCTGTCCATCCAGTCCTGAGATTTACACTGCTCTGCCACACAGCCCGGCTCTGTCTGGGCACCTGATTTTTCTCTGCTGCAGTTCAGTAACACTTACAGCTCCAGTTTGCTGCTCCTCTATTCACTGTCCAGTCATTGTACAGCAGACTGTATATGGTTAGGAGGAGAAGCAGCACAAGGAGCCAGTGCATTGTGCTGCAGTGTAGAGAGCACGCTGATAGGGAGGAGAGAGTGAAGTGGCAGAAAGATGAGCTCATGTTTTTTGCTGCTTCTTCTTTCTGTCTGTCACTTGACTCTCTCCTCCTATCAGCATGCTCTTTACACTGCAGCACAATGCATCGGCTCCTGTTCTATTCTTTTATATTCTATTCTTTTCAAAGAAGACAGTGGTATTCTAATACATCCTCTTTGAAGGAAATCAGAAATAACTGACGAATGCAGCCGTCACATCTATTGATTGCTGATCGGCAGTATAGGAGATTTGTGGCGATTTATAAGGACTGTGAGCTTCATAATTGGCCAAAGGGACTTTTTTTTCCCCCTCTTTATCACTGTCCATCCCTTTAATGACACCAGGGCCGCCATCAGGAATTTTACACAGCTTCAGGCAGACATGGGCCCCCCGGTGCAGAGAACCGGTGAGAAGGGGTGCTGCCCGCCGCAAATTGGGAAGCGGGGGGGGGGGGGGGGTGTCACAAGTTGAGAAGCGGGGGGGGGCGCAAATCAAGAATGGAGGGGACCACTGTGAATCGAGAAGTGGGGGGGCTTTGGGTGCTGACGAAAAAAAACAGGGGGATGCCATCCGGGGTCCTGGGGACCGCCGGGCCCCTTAGAGGTTGGGGGGGGGGCTTTGGGTGCTGACGAAACAGAAAGGGGGTGCCATCCGGGGGCCTGGGGACCACCGGACCCCTTAGAGGTT
Organism: Rana temporaria; assembly: GCF_905171775.1. Lineage (NCBI taxonomy): Eukaryota > Metazoa > Chordata > Amphibia > Anura > Ranidae > Rana > Rana temporaria. The sequence goes on along the minus strand of NC_053499.1, from coordinate 154,958,836 downwards.
TGGGGGGGGGGCTTTGGGTGCTGACGAAAAAAAGGGGGGTGCCATCCGGGGCCCATCAGGCCCCTTAGAGGTCGAGGGGCTTTGGGTGTTGACGGGAAAAAAAATTAAAAGGGTGATGCCATCCGGGCCCCTGGAGACCACCGGGCCCCTTAGAGGTCGGGGGGGCTTTGGGTGCTGACGAAAAAAAAAGGGGGTGCCATCCGGGGCCAATCGGGCCCCTTAGAGGTCGGGGGGCTTTGGGTGCTGACAATTTTTTTTTTTAAAAGGGGGATGCCATCCGGGCCCCTGGGGACCACCGGGCCCTTTAGAGGTCGGGGGCTTTGGGTGCTGACGGGAAAAAAAAATAAAAAGGGTGATGCCATCCGGGCCCCTTAGAGGTTGGGGGGAGGCTTTATGTGCTGACGAAAAAAAAAAAAGGGGATGCCATCCGGGGCCCTGGGGACCACCGGGCCCCTTAGAGGTTGGGGGGGGGGGGCTTTGGGTGCTGATGAAAAAAAAAAAAAAGGGGTGCCATCAGGGGCCCATCGGGCCCCTTAGAGGTCGGGGGCTTTGGGTGCTGACGGGATTTTTTGTTTTTTAAAGGGTAATGCCTTTCGGGCCCCTGAAGACCACCGGGCCCATTACAGGTGTACTGTCTGTACTCCCCTGATGGCGGCCCTGAATGACACCGATCGCAAACAGCCGCGATTTGCATTTCCTGAAACGCTTATAATAGCTAAAGAGCGCCTTGTTTTGCTGGGAAGGTCATTCTGGTTCCTGATTGGCTGTCTTGTAGAACACATTTCCATAAAGCCCTGAGATAAAGATCTCCGCATCTCCTTACCCTTTATACACGGGAACTCTTGTAGAGTCACATCGCTGCCAATCCCGCCATGAATACCAAAAACCGCGGCCACGTCTTTTTTTTTTTTTTTTAATTCCCGCTGTTTAAGTTGGGAGTTAGTCGCCGCTCTGCATCAGGGAATTGAAATTTAAAAAAAAAAAAAAATGTCCCTTTCGCCCGCTGATTGGACGGGAGTTGGAAGGCTGACAGGTGAAGCAGAAAGTCATTTTTCAAGTTAAATGTCAAGTGGTTGTGCGGCAAAAATATTCCGTCAAAGTTAACCACCTCGCCGCCGCCGCCGCCGCCTTGACACGCAACATTTCTAATCAAAGGACCCAATCAGATTGTTTATTTTTTTTAAAGAAAGGCAAATCTCAGCAAAAAAAATGTTTTTATATTATTTATATTTTGATGTTTAACCACTTCAGCCCTGGACCATTTGGCACTTTTTGCGATTCGGGCACTGCGTCGCTGTAACTGACAATTGCGCGGTCGTGCGACGTGGCTCCCAAACGAAATTGACGTCCTTTTTTCCCTACAAATAGAGCTTTCTTTTGGTGGTATTTGATCACCTCTGCGGTTTTTATTTTTTTTGCGCTATAAACAAAAATAGAGCGACAATTTAAAAAAAATTCAATATTTTTTACTTTTTGGCTATAATAAATATCCCCCAAAAAATATAAAAAAAAAAAAAAAACATATTTTTTCCTCAGTTTAGGCCGATACGTATTCTTCTATATATTTTTGGTAAAAAAATCGCAATAAGCGTTTATCGATTGGTTTGTGCAAAAGTTATAGGGCAAGATTCACAGCGGACTTACGACGGCATAAGTCCGAATGTGAGCCGTCGTATCTATGCGCCTGATTCTTAGAATCAGTTACGCATAGATTTGGCCAAGATACGAGCGGCGTAAGTCTCCTACGCCGTGGTATCTTGGGTGCAATATTTACGCTGGCCGCAAGGGGTGCTTCCGTAGATTTACACATCGAATATGTAAATTAGGTAGATACGCCAATTCACGAACGTACTTGCGCCCGCTACGCCGTTTACGTCTGGCGTAAAGTTACCCCTGCTATATGAGGCGTAGGTAATGCAAAGTATGGACGTCGGCAAGCGTATCTTTTTACGTCGTTTACGTAAGTCGTACGTGAATGGGGCTGTGCGTAGGTTACGTTCACGTCACAGGCATTGGGCCCGGCGTATCTTATGGAGTAAATTCGACGTGATACTGCGCATGCGCCGTTTGTTAGGCGCGTCATTTACGTGGGGTCACGATTCATTTACATACAACACGCCCCCTACCAGCCTATTTTGAATTAGGCGGGCTTACGCCGGCCAATTAACGCTACGCCGCCCCAACTTACGGAGCAAGTGCTTTGTGAATACTGCACTTGCCTGTCCAAGTTCCGGAGGCGTAGCGTAAATAGGATACGCTACGCCTCCGCACAAAGATACGGCCAGATACGTGAATCTGGCCCATAGCGTCTACAAAACCAGCCAATCACAGTCAAGAGCAGCAAATGTGGAAATTCCTTAATTGAAGATACAAAGGTCTATGGCCGGGAATGTTGTGTGGGAGGCCTATGGCGAGGGGCAGCGCACAAGATGGCGGAGGGTCTGGCCTTAGCAGGAGGGACAATGTTCTAGCAAGGCTGGAGTGGTGGTAGGGTCTGGTGCTCTTTGCGCCAAAACCAGCCAACCACAGTCAAGAGCAGCAAATGTGGAAATTCCTTAATTGAAGATACAAAGGTCTATGGCCGAGAATGTTGTGTGGAGGCCTATGGCGAGGGGCAGCGCACAAGATGGCGGAGGGTCTGGCCTTAGCAGGAGGGACAATGTTCTAGCAAGGCTGGAGTGGTGGTAGGGTCTGGTGCTCTTTGCGCCAAAACCAGCCAATCACAGTCAAGAGCAGCAAATCTGGAAATTCCTTAATTGAAGATACAAAGGTCTATGGCCCAGCAATGTTGTGTGGAGGCCTATGGCGAGGGGCAGCGCACAAGATGGCGAAGGGTTCAGCCTCAGAAGGAGGGACAATGTTCTAGCAAGGCTGGAGTGGTGGTAGGGTCTGGTGCTCTTTGCGCCAAAACCAGCCAACCACAGTCAAGAGCAGCAAATGTGGAAATTCCTTAATTGAAGATACAAAGGTCTATGGCCGGGTTGGAGGCCTATGGCAAGTAGAGCACAAGATGGCGGAGGGTTCGGCCCCAGAAGGAGGGATAGTGCAAGGCTGGAGTGGTGGTAGGGTCTGGTGCTCTTTGCGCCAAAACCAAAACCAGCCAACCACAGTCAAGAGCAGCAAATGTGGACATTCCTTCCTTGAAGATACAAAGGTCTATGGCTGGGAATGTTGTGTGGAGGCCTATGGCGAGGGGCAGAGGACAAGATGGCAAAGGGTCTGGCCTCGGAAGGAGGGACAATGTTCTTGCAAGGCTGGAGTGGTGGTAGGGTCTGGTGCTCTTTGCGCCAAAACCAGCCAACCACAGTCAAGAGAAGCAAATGTGGAAATTCCTTAATTGAAGATACAAAGGTCTATGGCCCAGGAATGTTGTGTGGAGGCCTATGGCGTGGGGCAGAGCACAAGATGGTGGAGGGTTCGGCCTCAGAAGGAAAGACAATGTTCTAGCAAGGCTGGAGTGGTGGTAGGGTTTGGTGCTCTTTGCGCCAAAACCAGCCAACCACAGTCAAGAGAAGCAAATGTGGACATTCCTTCCGTGAAGATACAAAGGTCTATGACCGGGTTGGAGGCCTATGGCAAGTAGAGCACAAGATGGCAGAGGGTTCGGCCTCAGAAGGAGGGACAGTGCAAGGCTGGAGTGGTGGTAGGGTCTGGTGCTCTTTGCGCCAAAACCAGCTAACCACAGTCAAGAGCAGCAAATGTGGAAATTCCTTAATTGAAGATACAAAGGTCTATGGCCGGGAATGCTGTGTGGAGGCCTATGGCGAAGGGCAGCGCACAAGATGGCGGAGGGTTCAGCCTCAGCAGGAGGGACAATGTTCTAGCAAGGCTGGAGTGGTGGTAGGGTCTGGTGCTCTTTGCGCCAAAACCAGCCAACCACAGTCAAGAGCAGCAAATCTGGAAATTTCTTAATTGAAGATACAAAAGTCTATGGCCGGGAATGTTGTGTGGGAGGCCTATGGCGAGGGGCAGAGCACAAAATGGCGGAGGGTTCGGCCTCAGCAGGAGAGACAATGTTTTAGCAAGGCTGGAGTGGTGGTAGGGTCTGGTGCTCTTTGCGCCAAAACCAGCCAACCACAGTCAAGAGCAGCAAATCTGGAAATTTCTTAATTGAAGATACAAAGGTCTATGGCCGGGAATGTTGTGTGGAGGCCTATGGCGAGGGGCAGCGCACAAGATGGCGGAGGGTTCAGCCTCGGCAGGAGGGACAATGTTCTAGCAAGGCTGGAGTGGTGGTAGGGTCTGGTGCTCTTTGCGCCAAAACCAGCCAACCACAGTCAAGAGAAGCAAATCTGGAAATTTCTTAATTGAAGATACAAAGGTCTATGGCCGGGAATGTTGTGTGGGAGGCCTATGGCGAGGGGCAGAGCACAAAATGGCGGAGGGTTCGGCCTCAGCAGGAGAGACAATGTTTTAGCAAGGCTGGAGTGGTGGTAGGGTCTGGTGCTCTTTGTGCCAAAACCAGCCAACCATAGTCAAGAGCAGCAAATGTGGACATTCCTTCCGTGAAGATACAAAGGTCTATGGCCGGGTTGGAGGCCTATGGCAAGTAGAGCACAAGATGGCGGAGGGTTCGGCCTCAGAAGGAGGGATAGTGCAAGGCTCGAGTGGTGGTAGGGTCTGGTGCTCTTTGCGCCAAAACCAGCTAACCACAGTCAAGAGCAGCAAATGTGGAAATTCCTCAATTGAAGATACAAAGGTCTATGGCCGGGAATGTTGTGTGGGAGGCCTATGGCGAGGGGCAGAGCACAAAATGGCGGAGGGTTCGGCCTCAGCAGGAGAGACAATATTTTAGCAAGGCTGGAGTGGTGGTAGGGTCAGGTGCTCTTTGCGCCAAAACCAGTCAACCATAGTCAAGAGCAGCAAATGTGGACATTCCTTCCGTGAAGATACAAAGGTCTATGGCCGGGTTGGAGGCCTATGGCAAGTAGAGCACAAGATGGCGGAGGGTTCGGCCTCAGAAGAAGGGACAGTGCAAGGCTTGAGTGGTGGTAGGGTCTGGTGCTCTTTGCGCCAAAACCAGCCAACCACAGTCAAGAGCAGCAAATGTGGACATTCCTTCCTTGAAGATACAAAGGTCTATGGCTGGGAATGTTGTGTGGAGGCCTATGCCTCAGCAGGAGGGACATTGTTCTAGCAAGGCTGGAGTGGTGGTAGAGTTTGGTGCTCTTTGCGCCAAAACCAGCCAACCACAAGGGCCTCTTATACGTATGCATGGGCCCTTTTGCCACATTTAAGGAGGGGTGTACATTGAATTAGGGGCCTTGCCTGAATTGTAAGGTCCGCTATACCAATGTATTTAGTTCTATTACCTGGAGCGCCCCTTTAATCTCAGCTCCCCCCATCCTCAGGAATCACTCAGATCATAACCCCCCCTCCCCCTCACCCCATCACTTTCTCCTTTTCTAAAAAAAAAAAACCCACATTTGTAAGGCGATCCTCCGCAGCCGGTTGGATTTTTTTTCATCCCCTCCTTTTAGCAGAAATATATATTGTAATATCCTGCGCCATACCGTCTACGCTATCTTTAAATAGAGCAATAAAACAAGGAGATGTATCATGTTTATCAGCCGGCTGTGAATCTGGCTCCTTCTCTCGCGGAAGCCGAGATATTTCAATGTAATGTTTGATCAAAACATCAGGAGAAATAAATCAGTCATCAGCGGCCATTGATTTTATTTTCCAGGTGCTGTTTCTCATTCAGTAGGTTTTATAGAAAGATGATTCATGTATTGATGCTTGTTTATTGCGCTATTGCAAACCCAGCCGGCTTCGGTTACACCAGGATCGCCTGCTGCATTCGATAGTCTGGCTTGCGTCTGCTGCATGCGCGGTGGAGTCAGAGCTCAGGGACATGGCAAGTTTAGTGCTATCAGATAGCAGATAATGAGGCTGATGGGGGGGGGGGGGGATTTTAATATTTATGTAAATCATGCAGGAAAATGCACAAGTTTTCCTGAAAAGCCAAACAGAATCTCATTGTAAAGTAAAGAGTACCTGTCCTGCCTGTCCTGCCTGCGCCGCTACAAGATTGTCGCTGGATAGACGGTACAATATTTATTTATTTATATTATAGGTATTTATATAGCACCAACAATGCTCATGGCGCTTTACTTTTTATTACCTAATTCTTTTTTTTTCTCTTCCTTTCTTTCTGGTAAATAATACAGGAATGCACAAGTTTTCCTGAAAAGCCAAAAAGGATTCTCATCCTAAAGTATACCTGTACAATCGTCATCGGCTACAAATTTGCCGCTCTCTCCCCTTATCTCTCTCCCTCCCCTCTCTCTCCCCCTCCATTTCTCCATCTTTCCCTCTCCCTATCTCTCCCCCTCTCTTTCTCTCTCCCCCTTCTCTCTCCCCCCCTCTCTCTCTCTCCCTACATCTCTCTCCCTCCCATATCTTTCTCTCCTCTCTCTCCCCCTCTCTTTCTCTCTCCCCTTATCTCTCTCCCCCCTCTCTCTTTCTCCCCCTATCTCTCTCTCTCTCTCTCCCCCTCTCTTTCTCCATCTTTCCCTCTCCCTATCTCTCCCCCTCTCTTTCTCTCTCCCCTTATCTCTCTCCCCCCTCTCTTTCTCCCCCTATCTCTATCTCCCCTTATCTCTCTCCCCCCTCTCTTTCTCCCCCTATCTCTCTCTCCCCCTATCTCTATCTCCCCTTATCTCTCTCTTCCCCTCTCTTTCTCCATCTTTCCCTCTCCCTATCTCTCTCCCTCTCTTTCTCTCTCCCCTTATCTCTCTCCCCCTCTCTTTCTCCCCCTATCTCTCTCTCCCCCTATCTCTATCTCCCCTTATCTCTCTCCCCCTATCTCTATCTCCCCTTATCTCTCTCTTCCCCTCTCTTTCTCCATCTTTCCCTCTCCCTATCTCTCTCCCTCTCTTTCTCTCTCCCCTTATCTCTCTCCCCCTCTCTTTCTCCCCCTATCTCTCTCTCCCCCTATCTCTATCTCCCCTTATCTCTCTCCCCCTCTCTTTCTCCCTTTCTCTCTCTCCCTACCTCTCCCCCTTTTCTCTTCCCCTTTCTCTCTCCCTATATCTCTCCCCCCCATATCTTTCTCTCCTCTCTCTCTCTCTCTCTCTCTCTCTCTCTCCCCCTCTCTTTCTCCCCCTCTCTCTCCTCCCTCTCCCCCTCTCTCTCCCTCGCTATCTCCCCCCCTCTCCCCTCTCTCTCCCTATCTCTCCCCCTCTCTCTCCCCCTTATCTCTCTCTCTCCCCCTCTGTCTCTTTTTCTCTCTCTCTCCCCCTTACATCGCTCCCCCCTCTCTCTCCCCCCTCTCTTTTTCCCTCTCTCTCCCTATCTCTCCCACTCTCTCTATCTCTCTCTCTCCCCCCATATCTCTCTCTCTCTCCCCCCTATCTCTCTATCTCCCCCTCTCTCTCCCTCTCCCTATCTCTCTCACCCTTATCTCTCTCTCCCCTCTCTCTTTCTCCCTATCTCCCCTCTCTCTCCCCCTTATCTCTCTCTCCCCTTATCCTCTCTCCCCCCTATCTCTCTCCCCTCTCTATTCCCCCTCCCCCTCCCTCCCCTCTCTCTCTCCCCCCTCTCTCTCCCATATCCCTATATCCCTCTCTCTCCTATCTCTCTCCCCCTCTCCCTCTCTCTCTCTTTCTCTTTCCCCTTTCTTTGTTTCATTATTTTCGTTGTATCATAAGATGGAGAACTGTGATGTGTGTGTTTGTGTGTGGGGGACTCTGTTGTGAAAGGGAGGTGGAACTGAAGTCTCTAAAGAGAAATGAATGGGGGGGGGGGGCAACTCTGAAAGTTTGTGGGGGTTAGGAGATTAAATGTGTATTGGGGACTCTGATGTAAAAGGGGGAACTAAAGACTCTGATGTGAAAACTGAGGACTCTGATGATGTGAATGTGAAAGGGAGTGATGGGGACTGAGGACTCTGATGATGTGAATGTGAAAGGGAGTGATGGGGACTGAGGACTCTGATGTGATAAGTGTGGGGGGGTTCGGGGAGGGCTCGGGACTCTGATGTGGGGGTGAAGACTTTTATGTAAAATGTGCCTGGGGAGAGAACGACGACTGAGGGCTCTGATGTGAACAATATGTGTGTGGGGGGGGGGGGGGGTCAGGACTCTGATACGGAGGGGGGAGTGAAGACTCCTAAGTGAAAAGTGCGGGGGGGTGACGACTGAGGGTTCTGATGTAAAAGGGAGGTGGTGCTGAAGTCTCTAAAGTTAAATAGGGGGGGGGGGGGGGTGACTCTGATTTGAAAAGTTTTTAGCGGAGTTTGGAGGTGAAAAGTATGTTTGGGGGGGGGGGGCTCTGATGTCAAAGGGAGGGGTCTGATGTAAAAGGGGGGGGCTGAGGACTCTGTCGTGAAATGGGGGTGGGGCTGAGGTCTCTGATGTTAAAGGGGGAACTGGGAGCTCTGATATGAATGTGAAAGGGGATGGTGGGGACTAAGGACTCTGATGTAAATGGGGGGGGGTGGGAACTCTGATGTGAAATAGGGAGGGGGGACTGAGGACTCTGATTTGAAAAGTTTGGGGGGGGTCTCAGGAGTTTGGTGTGAAAGAAGGAGGGATTGGGGACTCTGATGTGATGAGGGGGGCTATTGATGTGACCGGGGGGTGGGGGGCTTCTGATGTGACGGGGGGGGGGGCTTCTGAAGTAATGGTCGGGGCTCCATTTTGAACTGAAGTGCCTTAAGATTTTTTTAAATTTTTTTAAGGGTGACGTGAATTAAAAAAAAAGCGTGGAGAAGATCACTTTACATTATTTCCATTATTATTTCCATTATTACTGTCTTCCAGCTCCTGAGTGCGCATAATAACAAAATCGAATATCGGTGGCCAACGTTGGACTTGAAGCTCTTCCCTTTCCCGCGCAGCGACGATCCTCGGCCCGGCGGTGACAGGTCCTCTTTAACGATTTAGACTTATAAAGGACTCGCCGTCTCTCTTCCATGGCCCCCAGCTACAGCCACCAATCAGTGAGCGCGGAGCGCGGGGCCTGACATGAGAACTTCCAGCGCTCAGCTCCATGTCAGGAGCCGGCAGTGAAGGTGACTATCAGACCTGCTTTAATCTGCAGGAAAAAAAATATATTAAAAAAAAAAAAAATAGCTCCGAGTGACTTAACCTTTCATGTCGTCGTCCCCTCCCCCGCCCCCCTCTACATATACAAATAATTGAAGCTCTTGACCCCGTCGCCGTACATACAACTGTAAGTACAACGCTGACATTTGGAGTCCCAATACCCCCCCGAGCATTTTTTTTTTTTTTTTTTCCTGTGCTAATTTTCTGTTTCAATAATCTGTTGGAGGTAAGAATAAAAAAAAAAAAAAATAAAAAAAATTATCCAGAACTGGGGAAAGCGGCATGAATGATTAATGCTGTCAAGCCAAAAGAACGTATTTAGAGAAATCCATAAATCTGTTATTTGTGACATTTTAAAGCAGAGAGAGAGAGAAAGAAGAAGGCTGGTTGGCCCTGACAGCCAATATTACAGCAAAGGAACGAAAAAAAAAAAGAAAAAAAAAATTGATGTAAATAGGTTATTACATAGTAACCCCTCAGGCTGCAGCCGAGGTCACCGCCCTACCTGTTAATGACACAGGATTATGGTCACGGGACGGAAGTCGGAGGGTTGAGTGATACAGGTTAATACAAAGGGAGCGCAATATGCTAAACACGTCAAAAAGAATGCTAGGTATTTTATTCCATTATAATTTTTTTTTCAGCATTGTATTTATTTATTTTTAACTTAAAATATATTTACTTTGATTGCTTATATAATTTTTATTTAAAAAATATAATAAATAATTTGATATTTTTTTTTAATATTTTAAATGTAATTTTGTTGTGTAGTGACTTTATATAATTGTTTGAATAATTTTTATTTAAAAATGTAAAAAATAATTTGATATATTTTTTAAATATTTTAAATTGTAATAATTTTTTTATACAAAAAAAAGTATGTACTTTCTATAATTGTTTATATGATTTTTATTTAAATTTGAATAAATTTTTTGATATTGTATTTTGTATTTTAATGTACTTGACGTGATCAAAAAGAATGCTAGGTATTTTATTCCATCATAATTTAAATTACATTTTTTTTCAACATTGTATTTATTTATTTATTTTTTTTTATTTTTTTTATTAATTAACTTTTTATTGAAGACAAAAAAGGTGGAGGAGTACATTTCTTTCAACATACAAAACCACATGATACAGCATGAGGAGAGACAAAGAGACAAGGCACAGGTCTGCTTTCTTTTTTGTCCTTTTGCTACATCAGTGGTATTTATTTATTTTTAACTAAAAATATATTTACTTTGATTGCTTATATCATTTTTATTTAAAAAATATAATAAATAATTTGATACATTTTTTTAAATATTTTAAATGTAATTTTGTTTGTACTTTCTATAATTGTTTATATGATTTTTATTCAAATTTGAATACATTTTTTGATATTGTATTTTAATGTACTTGACGTAATCAAAAAGAATGCCAGGTATTTTATTCCATCATAATTAAAAAAAAAAAAATTCAACATTGTATTTATTTATTTTTAACTAAAAATATATTTACTTGATTGCTTATATAATTTTTATTTAAAAAATATAATAAATCATTTGATATATTTTTAAAATATTTTAAATGTAATTGTGTTATGTAGTGACTTTATATAATTGTTTGAATAATTTTTATTTAAAAATGTAAAAAATAATTTGATATTTTTTTTAAATATTTTGAATTGTAATAATTTTTTTATACAAAAAAAGTTTGTACTTTCTATAATTGTTTATATGATTTTTATTTACATTTGAATACATTTTTTGATATTGTATTTTGTATTTTAATGTACTGTACTTAAATCAAAAATCGCGTCAAGTGATCAATATTTTTAGTAATTTTTTGTATAGTATTGTGATGTAATCTCTTGATTTCTGGCAGGATCAATATTATTTTTTTTGCAGGATCCAATTTTTTTTTTTAACCACTTGCTTACTGGGCACTTAAAGCCCAGACCAATTTTCAGCTTTCATCGCTGATGCACTTTGAATGACAATTGCGCGGTTATACAACGTTGTACCCAAATTACATTGTTATCATCCGCCCCCCCCCCCCCCCCTAAAAAAAATAGAGTTTTCTTTTGGTGGTATTTGATCAACTCTGCAGTTTTATTTTTTGTTAAAACATTTTGCAAACAGGTATTTTTTCTCCTTCATTGATGTACGCTATGAGGCTACACTGATGGGCACAGATAGGCTGCACTGATGGGCACTGATGGGCTGCACTGATGGGCACCGATGGGCTGCACTGATGGGCACCGATGGGCTGCATTGATGGGCACCAATAAGGCAGCACTGGTGTGCACTGATAAGCGGCACTGGTGGGCATTGATAGGCGGCACTGGTGGGCACTGAGAGGTGACACTGAGAGGTGGCACTGATGGGTGGCACTGAAGGGCATTGATAGGTGGCACTAATAGGTGGAACTGATAGGTGGCAGTGATGGGCACTGATAGGTGGTAGTAATGGGCACTGATAGGTGACAGTGATGGGCACTGATAGGTGGCAGTAATGGACACTGATAGGTGGCAGTAATGGGCACTGATGGGTGGCAATAATGGGCAATGATCAGCACTGGTAGGTTACACTGATGAGGCACCACTGGTGGGCATTGAAAGGTGGCACTGGTGGGCATTGGCAGGTGGCACTGGTGGGCATTGATAGGTGGCACTTGTGGGCACTGGCAGGTGTCAATGGCAGGTGGCACTGGCAGGGGGTACTGATTGGCACAGATGAGGCAGAATTGCCTCTTCCTCTTCGGGACCAAAGTCCGTCGACTTTTTTTTTTCCTTGCGCTCTTAGCGTGAGGAGAAAAAAAAAAACGATTACTGAGCTTTTGTTTACATTACATGATCAGCTGTCATTGGCTGACAGCTGATCACATGGTAAGGGGCCGGGATCGGCCCCTCACTCGGATCTGTGATCACCCGAGTCTCAGCGATTTGGCACCCTGCAGGGGGGGCACACAGGGAGCGTGCAAAAGGGAGGACGCCTATTGACGGCCTCCCGGGGATTCAGGTCCGCGCTGTGGCCGTCATTTGGCTATAGCGCGGACATCAAGTGGTTAATCTATAACAAAACACTTTTTTTTCTATTTAATAGACCAAAAGAAAGCAAATAAGAAAAGGTCAATGTTAGGGTTCATATACACTTTAAAGGGTAACTCAACTTTAATTGGAAAAAAAAAATAGCAAATAAAAAAATAATAATAATGTAACGTATACAATTGCTACACAAGTGATATTGTAACGGAATGTTATTAAAAATGACCTTTTCCTTCTCAGTCTGCAGTGTCGTCATTTTCTGTAAAACGCAACATGGCCACCTGGAGGCGTTCTGTACACCCCAAAAACTCGCTCACCCCCCAAAAACTCGCTCATCCATGTCTTTATGGACCTTGCTTTGTGGTCCAAATCATTTGGTGGAGGGGGGATTATGGTGTGGGGTTGTTTTTCAGGGGTTGGGCCCCTTAGTTCCAGTGAAGGGAACTCTTAAGTCGTCAGACATTTTGGACAATTTCATGCTCCCAACTTTGTCGGAACAGTATGGGGACGGCCCCTTCCTGTTCCAACATGACTGCACACCAATGCACAAAGCAAGGTCCATAAAGACATGGAGGAGCGAGTTTGCGGTGAAAGAACTTGACTTGTCCTGCACAGAGTCCTGAACTCAACCCGACAGAACACCTTTGGGATGAATTAGAGCGAAGACTGAAGGCCACGCCTTCTCATCCAACACCAGCGCCTGACCTCACAAATGCGCTTCTGGAAGAATGGTCAAACCTTCCCATAGACACACTCCTAAACCTTGTGGGCGGACTTCCCAGAAGAGTTGAAGCTGTTATAGCTGCAAAGGGCGGGGCCAACTCAATATTGACTAATTGCAGACTAATAGCTGTATTCAGAAAGATTTACGCCGGCGTATCAGTAGACACGCCGTCGTAACTCTGAATCTACGCCGTCCTAAATTTAAGCGTATTCTGGAAACCAGATACGCTTAAATTAGGCTAAGATACGAGCGGCGTAAGTCTCCTACGCCGTCGTATCTTAAAGTGTAATTTTTAGGCTGGCCGCTAGGTGGCGCTTCCTTTGAGTTCGCTGTAGAATATGTAAATGACTAGATACGCTGTTTCCATAAGAGATACGCCGCGTAAAGATAAAGCTGCCCCCTAGGTGGCGTAACCAATGTTAAGTATGGCCGTCGTTCCCGCGTCGAAATTTGAAAATGTTACGTCGTTTGTGTAAGTCGTCCGTGAATGGGGCTGGACGTAATTTACGTTCACGTCGAAACCAATACGTCCTTGCGGCGTACTTTGGAGCAATGCACACTGGCATATGTACACGAACGGCGCATGCGCCGTTCGTAAAAACCATCAATCACGTCGGGTCACGAGTAATTTCCATAAAAAACGCCCCCCCCATCCTCATTTGAATTAGGCGCTCTTACGCCGGCCACATTTACGCTACGCCGCCGTAAGTTAGGAGGCAAGTGCTTTGTGAATACAGTACTTGCCTCTCTGACTTAAGGCGGCGTAGCGTAAATACGATAAGAAGTTTTTTACGAAAACGGCGCATGCGCCGTCCGTGGACATATCCCAGTGTGCATTGCTCCAAAGTATGCCGCAAGGACGTATTGGTTTTGACGTGAACGTAAATTAGGTCCAGCCCCATTCACGGACGACTTACGCAAACGACGTAAAAATTTAAAATTTCGACGTGGGAACGACGCCCATACCTTACATTGACTAGGTTAGCTATTTGTTCGACTAAGTTCACGCCGGAAAAAGCCGTACGCAAACGACGTAAGAAAAATGCGCCGGGCGCACGTACGTTTCTGAATCGGCGTATCTAGTCATTTACATATTCTACGCCGAACTCAACGGAAGCGCCACCTAGCGGCCAGCCTAAATATTGCACCCTAAGATACGACGGCGTAGGAGACTTACGCCGCTCGTAACTTAGCCTAATTTAAGCGTATCTGGTTTCCAGAATACACTTAAATTTAGGCCGGCGTAGATTCAGAGTTACGTCGGCGTATCTACTGATACGCCGGCGTAAAGCTACCTGGTTCCAGAGTCACACTTAGACACTGAGGTCAAAGGTAAGTCTTCACCTCCCTTCTTGACCTTTGGTACATTCTAATACAATCACATGACCTCTCGCCCTCTACATGAATGGAGACCAATTTGCCTGACAGAGCAGCTGCCGGGGTCGGGCCGCTTAGATGTGTCGGTGATGTCCGGCTTCCCGGCATAAGGCATTGACCAAACACAAGAGATGCGGGTCACACAGAAGTCAATGCCCCCCATCCCCCCCCTCGTGCTCTGCAGGGGCCGATACATAAAATATCTTTCTGTGAGATTCAATTCCAGAAATTAAAACCTGGAAAAATCATTTGTAACCCTATTATATTTACAACTTTTGGCCTAATCCTCGGATGGCCCGAGGCGCTTGGGTTGTACGAAAACCTTGCTCCGGACAAGGATAATCTGTTCAGCACAAATACATATCGTTCCTCAGATGATGGCCAGATGGTAAAAGGGTTTGCAGGGCCTTTCGGCAATCAATAGGTTAGGAGATCAGGCCTGGATTGCAGCCTATAAGGATTGATACTTTCTTCTACCTGCCTGTCATTGCAGGATCTAGGAGGCATTCGTTTGGCCGAAGAGGTGCTGACTGTTGGATTTTAATATATGATGCCAAGCAAGGCAAAAAAACCTCAAGCGCAGCCACTGTGCCCATCAAACGCAGCCATTGTACCCATAAATTGCCACCACTGTGCCATCAAACACAGCTAATGTACCCATCAATTGCTACCACTGTGCCTCATCAATTGCTTGCTGCCAGTGTGCCCCATCAATTGCCGCCACTGTGCCCATCAATAGCCACCAGTGTGCCCATCAATTGCCACCACTGTGCCCCATCAATTGCCGCCAGTGTGCCCCATCAATTGCCGCCAGTGTTCCCCAATCAATTGCTTGCTGCCAGTGTGCCCAATCCATTGCCACCACTGTGCCCCATCAATTGGCGCCACTGTGTCCATCAATAGCTGCCACTGTGCCCCATCAATGGCCACCACTGTGCCCATCAATAGCCGCCAGTGTGCCCATCAATTGCCACCACTGTGCCCCATCAATAGCCACCAGTGTGCCCATCAATTGCCACCAGTGTGCCCCATCAATTGGCGCCACTGTGCCCATCAATAGCCACCACTGTGCCCATCAATAGCCGCCACTGTGCCCATTAATTGCTACCACTGTGCCCATCAATAGCCGCCAGTGTGCCCATCAATTGCCACCACTGTGCCCCATCAATTGCCGCCAGTGTGCACATCAATTGCCACCACTGTGCCTCATCAATTGCCTCCAGTGTGCCCCATCAATTGGCGCCACTGTGCCCATCAATTGCCGCTAGTTTGCCCCATCAATTGGCACCATCGTGCCCATCAATAGCTGCCACTGTGCCCATCAATTGCCACCAATGTGCCCATCAATAGCCGCCAGTGTGCCCATCAACTGCCACCACTGTGCCCCATTAATAGCCGCCAGTGTGCCCATCAATTGCCACCACTGTGCCCTATCAATTGCCACCACTGTGCCCCATCAATTGCCGCCAGACTGACCCATCAAATGCGGCCAGTGTGCCCGCCCGGCACTTGCCTGTCTTGGCGCTGTCCTCCATGCTCCAAGTCCTCGTGTCTTCTCCCGTCCTCTTATTATCTTTCAGTCTTTAGAAGGGCCAGACTGTGGCCAGCGGGGGCAGAAAATGTCCTGGGCTTGGCATCAGTGAGAATAAATATGGCCTCAGGGTTGGAGTAGTGCCCCTATTAGTAGGGGGAATGGTATCCCATCATTGGTGTCAGTGGAAGAAATAGTGCCTCCTTGTTGGTGTCAGTGGAAGGAATAGTACCTCATATCAGTGATAGGGATAGTGCCTGAGGGCCGGATAAAGGCTAGCAAGGGCCACGTCTGACCCTCGGGCCGCAGTTTGGAGACCCCCCGCACTAGAATAACAGAGGACACAACACTCGTGGCGGTGGCGGCGGCCATTTTGGTGTAGCCACCGCCTAAAACAATCCTGAATTTCTCGGGACAAAAAAGAAATTCCGGGAAAACAAGCGGGACAACCACAATCCGGGACAAGCGTCCAAATTTCGGGATTGTCCCAGCAAATTTCGGGACAGTTGGCAAATATGGATAGACTACATTATAATACTTTGCCATGGCTCCTTGTTAATATTTCCCCGTTATTGATATGTACTGTTTTCCAGCTGGCCTAGATAATTAACAAGTAAATTATGTCTTTAGAGTTGCTTGTTTCCAGGTCTTGGGTTTGTCTACAAGAACTGCAACCTGTTGATGTTTCTAAATCATACACCAGCTTGCATTACTTACCCGGATGACTGATGGATTACGTTTCAAAGTAATTATATAATAGTGTTTGAGCACAACGAAGGCAATTACTTACTGCTGCGATTTATTTCGCAGGCATGGGACATGGAATCTGTTAAATTTCCGAGACCACGTTAGAGGACAGGAAGTTGAACGTTATTAAATTGTGAAGATGAAAAAGAAGTTCTGCAGATATTTCCTAACGTTCGAAGGGTTGGAAGCAGGACAACATGGACGCCGCATGGTGGCTTTGTATAAAGCAGGGGTCTCCAAACTTTCTAAACAAAGGGCCAGTTTACTGTACGTCAGGCTTTGGGGTGGCTGTACTGTGTCTAGTGGGAGTAGAAATTGTCCTGACATCAGTGGGAGAAAGCAATGCAGGACTTAGGGTGGTGGGGGCCCCTGGGCTTGAGCTGATCGAAGTTGTTGAGTGGGGGGGGGCGTGGGGTGCCGCCGAGATCAAAGCTGATCAAAGTTGTTTGGTGAACGGGGGGGGGGGGGGTGCCCCGGAGATCGAAGTTGTTGAGCGGGGGGGGGCTGCCACCAATTCCGAGTTGTTGAGCGGGTGGTGATCAGAGTTGGTGGGAGGGGGGCACCGATCAAAGTTGATGAGTAGGGGGGGTCGCTGATTGATCAAAGTTGTTTAGGGGGGGGCAGTTGTTGAGGGTGAGCCACCGATCTTAGTTGTTGAGCGGGGGGGGGGTGAAGAGGACTTCTTACCTCTTCATCAGCAGCGGCATGGCTTTTCCTGCTTCCTCCTCCCGGGGCCCATGGGCAGTCAAGCCCAATGGTAAGTCCGGGCCTGATCTTTGGTATTAGTGGTAGGAATAGTGCCCTTTTGTTGGTATTAGTGGTAGAAATAGTGCGTACGTCGCTGTGCAGCTCCACGATCACAGTATATCTACTGTAAGCAGTTCGGCAAGTGGGTAATTTCTCCAAAATAGTAAAATGCCACCAAAAGTTTCCCATTTTCCGCTGGAATTTCAGCATTAGATTTGGCTTTTATAGTGACGTACGGCTACGTTGTGGTGCCTATCACCAAAAATGACCACATTTTCACCGAAATTTCAGGCGTATGAAAGCTCTCGATTTGACTTTCACAGTGAGGTACGGGTACATTGTGATGCCTTGCTGTGCTTCCCACTTGCAGTATATCTACTGTGAGTGGATCAGCAAGCGGTTAGTTTAACCAAAATGGTGAAATGTCACCAATAATTACCCAATTGTCAAAAGTGCATGAAAGCTCTCGATTTGGCTTTCATAGTGGCGTAACGGGTGTGTCGCAGTGCCTTGCTGTGCCGCCCACTCGCACTACTGTGAGCGGGTCATCAAGTGGTTAAATCCTCAGAAATGGTGAAATATCACCAAAAATTATCCAATTTTCACAGAAATTTCAACTGCATGAAAGCTCTGGGTTTGGCTTTCACATTGATGTACTAGTACATTGTGGTGCCTTGCTTTGCCGCCAACTTGCAGTATATCTACTGTGAGTGGATCAGCAAGTGGTTAATTTCTCTGAAATGGTTAAATGTCACCAAAATTTTCCAAATTTTCGCAGAAATTTCAAGTGCATGAAAGCTCTCGATTTGGTTTTCATAGTGGCGTACGGGTGCGTCGCAGTGTCTTGCTGTGCCGCCCACTCACAGTACTGTGAGCAGGTCGGCAAGTGGTTAAATCCTCAGAAATGGTGAAATATCACCAAAAATCATCCAATTTTCACAGAAATTCCAGTTGCATGAAAGCTCCCGATTTGGTTTTCACAGTGGCGTAATGGGTGCGTCGCAGTGCCTTGCTGTGCCGCCCACTCGCAGTACTGTGAGCGGGTCGGCAAGTGGTTAAATCCTCAGAAATGGTGAAATATCACCAAAAATTATCCAATTTTCCCAGAAATTCCAGTTGTATGAAAGCTCCCGATTTGGTTTTCACAGTGGCGTAACGGGTGCGTCGCAGTGCCTTGCTGTGCCGCCCACTCGCAGTACTGTGAGCGTGTCGGGAAGTGGTTAAATCCTCAGAAAATGTGAAATTATCAATTGCTTCCAGTGTGCCCCATCAATTGGCGCCATTGTGCCCATCAATTGCCGCTAGTGTTCCCCATCAATTGGTGCCACTGTGCCCATCAATAGCCGCCACTGTGCCCATCAATTGCCACCAATGTGCCTATCAATGTGTACTGTGAGCGGGTCGGGAAGTGGTTAAATCTTTAGAAATAGTAAAATATCACCAAAAATCATCAAATTTTCACTAAAATTTCAGTTGCATGAAAGCTCCCGATTTGGTTTTCATAGTGGCGTAACGGGTGCGTCGCAGTGCCCTGCTGTGCCGCCCACTCGCAGTACTGTGAGCGGGTCGGGAAGTGGTTAAATCCTCAGAAATGGTGAAATATCACCAAAAATTATCAAATTTTCACAGAAATTCCAGTTGTATGAAAGTTCCCGATTTGGTTTTCATAGTGGCGTAACGGGTGCGTCGCAGTGCCTTGCTGTGCCGCCCACTCGCACTACTGTGAGCGGGTCGGCAAGTGGTTAAATCCTCAGAAATGGTGAAATATCACCAAAAATCATCCAGTTTTCACAGAAATTCCAGTTGCATGAAAGCTCCCGATTTGGTTTTCATAGTGGCGTAACGGGTGCGTCGCAGTGCCTTGCTGTGCCGCCCACTCGCAGTACTGTGAGCGGGTCGGCAAGTGGTTAAATCCTCAGAAATGGTGAAATATCACCAAAATCATTACATTTTCACAGAAATTTCAGTTGCATGAAAGCTCCCAATTTGGTTTTCATAGTGTGGCGTAATGGGTGCGTTGCAGTGCCTTGCTGTGCCGCCCACTCGCAGTACTGTGAGCGGGTCGGCAAGCGGTTAATTTCTCCGAAATGGAGAAACGTCACCGAAAATTTCACCAATTTCTGCAGAAATTTCAGGCGCATGAAAAGCTCTGGATTTGGCTCGCCCCCCAGTCGTCGTCTCTCCGCACTCAACGTGTTAAATGGCTCTTTACAAATTCATAAACTTCACTCCGAACCACAGCAGCCTCCTGAAGATTAAAGCCGGCTCAATTTCCAAAGGAAGATTTACAAACCCTTAAAAAAAAATATGCCATCTCCTTTAAAATGTAAACTACCTCCATGAATGCATTTTTTGCAAAGTCGCTTTTTTTTTTTTTTTTTCTGCGTGCGTGCGTTCTCAATAATACACTACCTCTTGTGAATTAATTATATGAAATAATGAAAACTCTGAGCCTAACAATCACTGGCACGGAATCAGCTTTGTTAGGATGTTAAGATGCAAAAAATATGCACATTGCTCCAGCCTCCCCATCAGTAATTAAGATAAATGCATCAATTATTAAACATGCAAACATGTCAAGCAAGCATAACTAATTATTTGAGCATGTTAACAGTTGTTTAATGTTAACAAGCAGTGAATTATTAAAGACCCAGGTGTCACATTTTGGATTCCATCAAACGCCGACTTGTAAAAGAGATTGGGAGTTGTGCGGAGATATTTCAGTCAAATAAGCGATAAAGTTCAACTTGTTTCCAATAAAGACAGGAAAGTCATTTGCAAATAATTATGGCAAGTTGCAAGAAAAGTGTCCTGGGTGCGTCGTTTGAATCTTACCAGGGGCTGTGAAGCTTTTCCGTTTTTTTGTCACGCGCCTTGTCAATGTTCTTGTGTAAAGTTTATCTTCTTGTGCTGCTTTGAAGAGGAAATGGTGTTAAAAGAGACACTGTCACCTAAACCGTGCAATGCAGAGGGACAGTGTCTCGGCAAAGGGGCAGTGGTGGCTGGTGCTCCATCGGTCGGGGTGGAGGTGGCAGACAGACCTGACCACAGACCCCCCCCCCCATTGCTCAAGCCCGCCACCCTACACTAACCCACCCCGTCGCACACCATTGACAACACCGCCCACCCCCCCGGGTCCCTGGCTCGCCCTCTCGCCCGCAATGGCCCCTGTCAGCCCTGAACTTGCCCCATGCAGGACATGGCTGCCATGGCAGGTTCCCCCTCCGACTCCTTTGTGATTGGTAGAGAAAAGGGAAACTGCCACTCTAGGTGAGTGCACTCGGCAATCAGTGTTCTCTCAGAAGTGTGGGTGCTGGCAATGCACAAAACGAAGACCGGCTAAAAGACTGGACAGCCGCACTTCCACGAAATTCTTAAAAAGTTGCACTACAAGTCACAGCAGACAGTGGGGTGGATAGCTAACCACCCCACTGTCTGCTGTGACTTGTAGTGCTGTTTCCATTTTTTACCATTAAAAGCAACTTTTTAAGAATTTCGTGAAAGTGCGGCTGTCTAGTCTTTTCTCCGGTCTTTCCTTCGTGATTGGCCTGGAGGAGAAACAGGAAGATAATAGCGAATATTTATTCATTAATGTCACCGCACGCTCGAGCCCGCCACCACACACCATTGACAACCCTGCCCACCCCTGGTCCCTGGCTTGTTGCCCTATTGCCCCCAAATGGCCCCCGTCAGCCTCGCACCTACCCCGTGCCGGACATGGCTGTGGTGGCGGCCGGGTGGCCCCCGACCCTTAGTTAAAAAAGAGCAGGATCTGGGGGCCACCTTGTTAAAGGGGGCTTCCAGATTCCTATAAGCCCCCTGCCCCCAGACCCCCCACAACCACTGGCCAGGTGTGTGGGGAAGAGGCTCTTGTCCTTGAATTATTTTTCCCATCATAGGTGTGAGTGGGGCCCCATGTCAAGTTTTGCCTAAGGCCTCACAAAGCCTAGAGCCGCCTCTGTCCTAAGGTGTGCACTATACAAAAAGGGGCATATTTTTTTTTACTGTTTGAAAGCAAGCAGCAAATTTTACTCACAATGATAAAATAATTCAGACCTCCAACTATAGGATGAGCATGCAAAAACAAAAGCTGAAGACTTCAAGAGCCCTAAAGCATGTGAGATTATAGCTGTAAGTCTTCAGCTTAGATCAATACTCCAGTAATAGACACACTAGTGTCCTTACATCCATATTTCCTCTGCATTTCGAACCAAAAAAATGTCTACATTAGATTGGTGGACGAGGTGATTTACCGAGGTATCAATGAAGGACTCGCCCGGCCTCAGCTCAGCAGCAGAGAAGCTCTTGGTTATTATGAGCAATGCTGCCAGCTATGATGGATTATTAGGTATAGAGCGGCTGGCTGTAAAGTGGCAGTCCACCCAGAATAAATATTCTTCTTGGAAGATTCTAGAAAATTCAGTCACTGAACAATTCCTTCTATTCCTGAGGGGCTTTCTATGCCAGTGGTCTCCAAACTGTGGCCCGGGGGCCAGATGCAGCCCTTTGCTAGCTTTTATCTGGCCCTTGGGGCACTATTTCATTCACTGACACCAGCAATGGGGCATAATTCCCCCTCACTGACCCCAGTCAAGGGACACAATTCCTCCCAACGACATCAACAATGGGGCAAAATTCCACCCAATGACAACAGCGATAGGGCACAATTCCTCCCAATGGCACCAATAATGTGGCAAAATTCCTCCCAATGACACCAGCCATAGGGCACAATTCCTCCCAATGGCACCAATAATGTGGCAAAATTCCTCCCAATGACACCAGCCATAGGGCACAATTTCTCCCAATGACACCAATAAACGGGGCAAAATTCCTCCCAATGACAACAGCGATAGGGCACAATTCCTCCCAATGACACCAATAATGGGTCACAATTCCTCCCAATGACACCAACAATGGGGCAAAATTCCTCCCAATGACACCAGCCATAAGGCACAATTCCTCCCAATGACACCAACAACGGGGCAAAATTCCTCCTAATGACCCCAACAATGTGTCTAAATTCCTCCCAATGACACCAACAACAGGGCAAAATTACTCCCAATGACACAAATAATGTGGCACAATTCTTCCCACTGACTCCAAAAATGGAGCATTGTTTTTTTCCCCACTGACATTGGGACCTTTTTTTATTCTCAATACCCACAGTCCGGCCCCCCAAAAATCTGAAGGACAACTCGCCATTTGTTTAGAAAGTTTAGAGACCCCATGCTCTAGGCAATAGGGCTTCCTCTCCTAAACCTGCACACGTATTATTACCAATACAACTTAGTTCCTCTCTCCCTGTTAGGTTTCCATTTAAAAAAAAATCATAAACTTCAAGGAGAAAAACAAGGAGATCATACTTCTTAAAGCGGGGGTTCACCCAAAAAAATTTTTTAACATTACATTCAGCCGAGTTGTCAGAATGACAATCGGCTGTTTTTTTTTTATTTTATCCCCGTACATACCGTATTTTCACCGCCGCTTCCGGGTATGTCTTCTGCGGGACTGATCATTCCTAATTGATTGACAGGCTTTACGACCGTCGCATACTGCGCGTCACGAGTTGCCGAAAGAACCCGAAACGTCGGTGCGCAGGCGCCGACAACTAACTCTCTGATCCCCCTCTAAATTTAAGCTAGCACCAGTACCTTGAAGTAACCAGGCGCTACACTTGGATGACCCTTTAAATGACCTCCATACAGCACTGAGCAAGGAAGTCTCACTCCTTCCACACCCTCAGAAGACGCCTTCACCTTTCCAGTGCCCATGAAATGATCTTCTCCAATTACAGGTTAAGTGGATACAATGGCAGTTGTGAAGGTAGGTACTTGGATGACCCTTTAAATGACATCCATCTATTACAGCACTAAGCAAGGAAGTTTCACTCCTCCTACATCCTCAGGCAGTACCTTCACCTTTCCAGCCCCCATGAAATGATCTTCTCTAATCACAGTTCAATGGATGAAATGACAGCTGAGAAAGCGGGACGGTGATTTTTTATGAAAACATCATCTACCATCTACAATTTAGGTGGACGCGATAAAGACGGTGAAAATGGGTCCATGAACGACCATTTAACTGACGTCAATCCTGCTACACAAGCATTCTTCCTTTCACCCTGCTCTCCCAAGGTCATCTCCGAGGTGGTCTTGTGAGTTTTCCGCCGTCGTCCTCCTTCTATTGGCTTGTGCCCTCATGAATCACACCATCCGCACGCTGAACTCCTGGTGCCTCCTGTCCACCCAACCGCCTGACTTCCACCATTTTTCTTCATTTTCACTAACAATTTGGTAATGAAATATTGATTTTTACTTAGATTCAGATAGATGTTATTAAGTTTGCATTGACGAATTGCCCCTTCTCTGTGGCTGGAAGTGCCTCAGTCAAATCCTAAGTGCGCTTCCATATATTGTGATGTATTCATTTGACATATCCGTCACCCTGCGTTGCCTCGATCGGAATTACAAAGTGGAATTAGATGCCATAATATATTGCGGCGTCGGCTGTCGCGCGCGCGCCCCGAAGTTAGTCTTTGTTATAGAATTGTTTAACCAGGTCTTCCTACGTGCTACGAAGAGTTTGAGACGCATGAACATGGGACTGGGGTTTTTAAAGCAATGACATCACCGCACAGGTGGCGCCCCCCATGACTTCTATCCCACCCCTTCAAGCCCTCTTATAAAACTCCCAGTGCTTTTTTAGGAGGCACTCCCACTGCAAGCCAGACATCAACTTTCAGGTGCCTGGTGACAACCCCAACCTTTACTTTAGTTTTGCACTGTTACTGTATACAGGCTTCTCTCCTGTACTGAAATCTCTTACTCTGATTTCACTGCACACTGTGAGCTTTCCTCAATGTGCAACTTCTAAAAGCATCAGAAATTTTGGGGCCCCTTACACAGCTTTACGTCTTTTTGGTTGGGGCCTGGGTGGCTGCACCCCTCGGGACACCAGGGCTCCCTACATGTATATGGGCTGCCCCCCCCCGATGGTGACCCTGTCTACAAGTCATAGAAAGGAATCAGTGTGACAGGTCCTCTTTATGGAGAGATGTGGGGTCAATAAGACCTTCCCCTCCCCCACATCTCTCCTCCAGGCTGGAAAGCATGAAATCGGTGAAAAAAAAAATCACAATCACATGCCGACAGCCGCGATTGCGGCTTTGTTTACTTCTCAATTCATGCCATGTCCCCCTGCTACTCAATTCGCGTTGGCCCCCCCGGTTCTCAATTTGCGGCCGCACCCCCCCCCTCCCTGGTTCTCTGCTACACCACGATGGCCGCAGAAGGACGCCAGACCGGACGAGGCCGCCGATGGACGACGGGCAGGACGCGATGGGCGAAGGGCAAGACACCGACTGTAAGTATTTTTTTTTCCAGAAATTTTCCTTCAAGTTCGGGGGTGCGCGCTATACGCCGGGGCGCGTTATAGCACGATAAATACGATACTTCTTAAATTTGTCAATTTCTGGTCGTTCCAAGGTCCCTTGTTACCTCAAGACCCACACACACTTCACACTAATCCACGGGGTCATGTTTACCTCGAAATAACCTTACCCAAGCCCCGAGGTCATGTCCTTATAGGCACTGACCTTTGAGGGTCAGGTCAATAGAGGAGTCCTTGTCCAGTGTGCGCTGTCCTTTGAAGATGAATACTTTGCTATGTAACCTCCTGGTGCGACACTCATTTCTGTCATGGGGGGTGACATAAACTAAGACAAGAGGTTGGAATAAAGCCGGAGGAGACAAATTCCCTGAGTAATGAAAAAAAAAAAGAAAGCCTAACAAAACAAAAATTCAGATATCTAATAGGTTGCTGTCACTTGGCAATCGGCAATAATTCTTTATTGGTAGAAACCACCATCCACCTCCCTCTGAACTGAGCACTAACTAGGTCATGTTTCACGGAAATCATTGACCTTTAGAGAGACGGCCTTAAATGTTTTAGGAACTTTGGGAACTGGAAGAAAAAAAAGGAGAAGAAAAATCAATAAAAATAAATGATGTGGAGGGCCCCGATGAAGCCGTCTCTGCGCTTTCAGATTTGACTTGTGTCTGAGTGTGTTGGGAGGTGGCGCAGTCATAAGTCAACCGATTGTTCGGTCCTGGATGGGAAAATTAGGTTGATCAATAAATTATATCATTGAAAGAGATTCAAGATGCAACATTATTACCCTAGGGCAAAAGTTGGCTGGAACTTGGCGATCATAACCCAACAAGGCCACCCACGTTGACTCTGTTTACCTGGAAAAACCTTGCCGTATGGTGGAGTTCATAAAGGTCCATGGTACGGCCACTCCCGTTCTGTGCAGCAACGAGCGGTCAAGGGAAAGAATTTGAAGTGAGCCCCATGGTTCAGCACCTTTGTCCCGCTAGAGTAGTCTTTCTGAACTTATTCAACAGAGGGACCCTTAACCACTTGTCCACCGGGCCTATTTTGGCACTTTTCTCCTTCATGTAAAAATCAATTTTTTTTTGCTAGAAAATTAATCAGAACCCCCAAACATTATGGGCCAGATTCACATACATTTGCGGCGGCGTAACGTCTGTCATTTACGTTACACCGCCGCAAGTTTTCAGCGCAAGTGCTTGATTCACAAAGCACTTGCCTGTAAACATGCGGCGGCATAGCGTAAAGCCGTCCGGCGCAAGCCCGCCTAATTCAAATGGGGCGTGTATCATTTAAATTAGGCGCGTTCCCGCGCCGAACGTACTGCACATGCTCTGTGTTAAAATTTCCTGCCGTGCTTTGCGCGAAATGACGTCGCACCGACGTAATTTTTTGAACGGCGACGTGCGTTACGTCCTTTCCTATTACCGGACGTCTTACGCAAAAAAATAAAATTTGACGCGGGAACGACGGCCATACTTTAACATGGGCTGTCTATTTTGACACCACCTCAATAGCAATCGCAACTTTACTTTGGGAAAAGCCGACTAGCGACGACGTAAGAGAATGCGACGAACGCGTGTACCTTTCGTGGCCGTAAACAGCTAATTAGCATACCCGACGCAGAAAACGACGCAAACTCCACCCAGCGGGCGGCGAAGTATTGCATCCTAAGATCCGAAGGCGTACACAGCCGTACGCTTGTCGGATCTTAGCCAAATGCCGTCGTATCTTTGTTTGTGAATTACAAATAAAGATACGACGCGGCAAATTTGAAAGTACGCCGGAGTATCAGCAGATACTCCGGCGTACTTATTCTGTGAATCTGGCCCTATATATTTTTTTTTTAGCAGACACCCTAGGGAATAAAATGGCGGTCATTGCTTTTTTTTCTCGCACGGTATTTGCGCAATAATTTTTCAAACGGACGCCGAAGAATTGCATCTTAGATCCGAAGGCGTGCGAAGCCGTACGCCTGTCGGATCTAACCCAGATGCCGTCGTATCTTGTTTTGAGGATTCAAAACAACGGTACGACGCGGGAAATTTGAAAGTACGCCGGCCTATCAGTAGATACGCCGGCGTACTCTCTCTGTGGATCTGCCCCACAGTCTCTCTCAATGCAGATTGCATATATGGTGGGAATTATAAAGCCATGACCCTGGTGCTGCAAGACAAACCTGCTAACGGCTTAGCCGCTGTGCTGACTGCAGGTCTTCTTCGATTATATGTATGCAGAAAATACAATTAAGACATGTCTATTTTCTTCTTTTTAGCAAGCTAGGTGAGAGAATTTAATTGTAAATGTGGCGATGACAGCTTCGAGTGGTAATTCATTCTGTTCGAGGAGTGCCAGTATTTTCCATAAAATGAACAGTATTTAAATTTTCAATTCCGGCTATCGAGGTAGATAAAACGCGTATATTCGAGCTGAGTGTGCACTATGTGGAAAAAAAAATAAGAGGGGCCCGGATTAATTTAGCACTTGTGAGCAATTCTCGAATTTTGCCACAGGTAAAGTAACACGTAGAACGCTCACAAAAGAAAATTATCATTTTTTTACTTCTCACGTTCTGATGACTGCCACGGGGGCAATAAGTCATTATGAAGTTGGGTTCTTTTACACTGGTGTTAAAGCTGAACTCGAAGGAAGAACCGTTTATTCAAGCCTGAAGTGTATAAAGCAAATCCTTAACCATTAGCTGACCCCCTCAGTCTAAGAAGGCACCTCTCCCACCGACCACCAATGTATAGGGGCCTATAGAATATTGTGCCAGATCCACAAAGACCCGGCGTAACGTAAAAATTCCCATTTAAGTTACACTGCCTTAAAATTTCTACCTAAGTGCCCGATCCACAAAGCACTCACCTAGAAATTTTGGGCTGTGTAACTTAAATTCCGCCGGCGCAAGGCGTTCCTCTTCAAATGGGGGCGATTCCCATTTAAATTAGGCGCGCTCCCGCGCCGGCCGTACTGCGCATGCTCGTGACGTCATTTTCCCGACGTGCATAGCGCAAAATTACGTTACGCCGAGCTTTGTGGATCGCGCCGGGTCAATAAAGTTGCGTCGGGAAAAAAAAAAGATACGGCGAAAAAAAAAAAATGTAAAACAAAAAAAAAAAACGCGTCGCTGGACAGAAGGGTCTGCTTTTACATGGTGTAAACAGTTTAGGCCTTGTAAAAGCAGCCCTAATTTTACGATTGCAAACTAAAACTTACGGAGAAAAAACGAAGCTGAAAAGCTTCGTGGATCTCCGTAAGTGCTAATTTGCATACCCGAGGCGGCATTTCGACGCGAAATGCCCCCAGCGGCGGATGCGGTACTGCATCCTAAGATCCGGCAGTGTAAGTCCCTTACACATGTCGGATCTTCTGCCTATCTCTTGGAAACTGATTCTGTGGATCAGTTCCAAAGATAGAAACAGGGATACGACGGCGTATCAGTAGATACGCCGGCGTATCCCTTTTGAGGATCTGGCCCATTTAGCCTTTGTGTTATGAAGATGAGGACAGTAGGAGGGTTTTATGGTGCCCCCTGGCAGTTGGCATGAGCCCAAACAAGACGTGGCCCGGATTCAGAAAGCAGTTACGACGGCGTATCGCCAGATACGCCGTCGTAACTCTGAGTGCGGGCCGTCGCATCTCGGCGTCTGATTCATAGAATCAGATACGCCTCAATGTTGCCTAGATACGAGCGGCGTAAGTCTCCTACGCCGTCGTATCTTAGGGTGCAATATTTACGCTGACCGCTAGAGGCGCTTCCCTAGACTTCCGCGTCGAATATGCAAATTCGGTAGATACGCCGATTCAGAAACGTACGTCCGCCCGGCGCATTTTTTTACGTCGTTTACATTAGGCTTTTTCCAGTGTAAAGTTACCCCTGCTATATGAGGGGTATCCTATGTTAAGTATGGACGTCGTTCCCGCGTCGAATTTTGAACATTTTACGTCGTTTGCGTAAGTCGTTGGCAAATAGGGCTGTACGTAAGTTACGTTCACGTCTAAAGCAATGACGATTTGCGGCGTAATTTCGAGCATGCGCACTGGGATTCTTTCACGAACGGTCACATGTAATTTAAATAAAACACGCCCACATCAGCCACATTTGAATTAGGCGGGCTTACGCCGGACCACATACGTTACTCCGCCGTAAGTTAGGGCGCAAGTTCTCTCTGAATGCGGAACTTGCGCCCTAATTTACGGCGGCGTAACGTATCTGAGATACACCATTGTATCTGAATCCGGGCCATGGGGTCTAAGGGAGCTCCTGAGGGTGGAGATAGGTCAGAGACTCCAGGGATCCTGGTTTATTGCACCAGGTCACAGCCCTCGGGATCACCCCACTAAGGCGACAGCAGGAACAGGGTGGCTACAGTGTCACGAATGTAGACGGCAGGCAGTGGAATAGTCAGGTTCAGGCAGGCAGCAAACTAAAAAAGTAGTCAGGTACAGGCAAGGGTCTTGGCAGGCAGCAAACAAGAGAGTTCTTAGGTTCAGGAGAAAGTCTTGGCATGTGGCTAGTGAGAAAGTTGTCGGGTCCAGGCAAGAGTGTTGGCAGGTGGAAAACAAGGGAGAAGTCTGGTTCAGGCAGGGGCCCTGGCAGGTGGCAAATGAGAGAGTAGTCAGGTACAAGCAAGGGTCTTGGCAGGCAGCAAACAAAAGAGTTTTTAGGTTCAGGAGAGAGTCCTGGCATGTGGCTAGTGAGAAAGGAGTCGGGCCCAGGCAAGAGTGTTGGCAGGTGGAAAACAAGGGAGTAGTTGGGTTCAGGCAGGGGCCCTGGCAGGTGACAAATGAGAGAGTAGTCGGGTACAGGCAAGGGTCTGGCATGTGACAAGTGGGAGAGTAGTCCAGTCCAGGCAAGGGTCTTGGCATGTGGTTAACGAGAGAGTAGTCTGGTACAGGCAAGGGTCTTGGCAGGCAGCAAACAAGGGCGAAAAAAGTCTGGTCCAGGCAAGGCTCTTGGCGACAAAAAAGAGAGTTGTTAGCTTCAAGCAAGAATTTTGGCATGTGGCCAGAGAGAAAGTAGTCCAGTCCAGGCAAGGGTCTTGGCAGGTGGCAAATGAGAGAGTAGTCAGGTACAAGCAAGGGTCTGGCATGTGGCAAGTGGGAGAGTAGTCCAGTCCAGGCAAGGGTCTCGGCATGTGGTTAACGAGAGTCTATGTCAGGTCAAGGCAAGGGTCTTGGCATGTAGCAAACAAGAGAGTAGTCAGGTCCAGGCAAGTCTCTTGGCAGACATCAAATTAGAAAGTTGTTAGGTTCAGGCAAGTGTTTCGGCATGTGGCAAGCAAGGAAGTAGTCCAGTAGGGTCTTGGCTTGTAATAGAAGAAAGCATGACAGGTCCTCTTAAATATGAGATCTGGGGGTCAAAAAGACTTCACATCTCATATTTAGACTAATATGCAATAAAAAA
The DNA here is from genome assembly GCF_905171775.1 of Rana temporaria. Taxonomy (NCBI): domain Eukaryota; kingdom Metazoa; phylum Chordata; class Amphibia; order Anura; family Ranidae; genus Rana; species Rana temporaria. The sequence continues at coordinate 154,928,830 of NC_053499.1, read as the reverse complement.
AATAAAAATAAATTGTCATTTGAAAAAATGACAACAAAAAAATATGCCTTTAAGACGCATGGGCAGAAGTGACGTTTTGACGTCGCTTCCGCCCTGCTATGCTATGGGGACGGGTGGGGGCCATCTTCCCCTCACTCGTCTCCATGGCAAGCAGCGTGAAGGACCCGGACGGCTCCGCCGCTGCCGACGGCTCCGGTAAAAGGAGGGAGACTTTTGGCCGGGCGGGAAGTGGTTAAGTGGTTAAAATAATGCAGTGCCGTGTTACAAAAAAAGGCCTGGTCATGAATCTTCCAGAGCTAAAATGGTTAAAAAAGAAAAAGGATTGCAGCCACCACATCTAATGATTGGTAATCTGCAATATATTCCATTTTTGGGTTTGGGGTTTCATACCGCTTTAAATATTGTTTCTACACCGGGCTTTCCGAAGTGCCGTGGTAGGCGGAGCTTCCTTTATCAAAACTCAGAAACAATCGAATGAACAAAGGAAGCCTTACCATCCCCCATCACACGTCCCTCGTTCAGCATTTGTTAAAAAATAAAATGTAAGACGGGCGCCGGCGCTGTGCCACCCACTCTACGCCGCGCTTTATTTAGTCTCAGGAGAGGGTACAATGATCCGTAATGTTCCGGCGTCCCCCTCTTTTTTTTTTTCCCAGGCAAATGATTCTATAAAATCCTATAAAAGTAAGTGAACCCATAAAACATGAGAGGGATCTGTATGATAGTCATAAAAATCATAAAATTATATGTCTGCCATGAAAATGCTGCGTGATTTATTCCCAAAAAGTATTCTACTCGCCGGGCTGAAATGATATTTTGCTTTTCTTAGATTCAGAAACTATTAAACATATTTCCCGGGGACGGGTCGTATTTTAGATTTTGTTGCCGCCGCTTAAAAAAAAAAAATATGGCGTTTCTTTTATGTTGTGTTTTTTTTTTTCTTATATACATATCACTAACCTATATAACAAGGAGAACTCAAAGGGTATCTAAAGCCAAAACTTTAAGGGCCCGGATTCAGAAAGCCCGGCGTTACTTTGTGCGGGCGTAGCTTATCTCAGATACGCTACGCCGCCGTAACCTAGTGAGGCAGGTTCAGTGGGCCAGATTCTGGTAGATCCTGCGGCGGCATCGCGTAAGCCATTTACACTACGCCGCCGCAACTTACTGGAGCAAGTGCCGTATTCCTCAAGCACTTTCTCCGTAGTTTGCGGCGGCGTAGTGTAACTGGCCCGGCGTATCCCCGCGTAATTCAAAGGGGGCGGCTTGTATTTAAATTAAGCTCGCCCCCGTGCCGATGGAACTGCGCATGCGCCAGGCTTAAAATAGCCCAGTGCGCATGCTCCAGTTCTCGACGGAAAATGTCAATGACGCCGATGTGTGCGTCATTGACGTAAATTCGTATTCAAGAACGACTTAGGAAAACGACGTAACCGACGGGAAAAGACGACGCGGACCCGACGCCATACTTAACATGGCATACGGCGGACTGGCGTAAGGTTACCCCTCATATAGCAGGGGTAACCTTACGCTTACGCAAACGACGTAAGCGACGGCTATCCGACGCAAATTCGTTCGGGAATCGGCGTATCAGGCTCATTTGCATAAACAAATGAGACCTGAACGTAAACGCCACCTAGCGGCCGAATTACATTTAAGATCCGACAGTGTAAGTGACTTACACCTGTCGGATCTACAGCGTATCTATGCGAAAATGATTCTAGGAATCACTCGCATAGATACGCAGGTCAAAAAACAGAGATACGATGGTGTTTCCTGAGATACACCGTCGTAACTCTTTTGAGAATCTGTATTCAGAAAGAACCTGCGCCCTAAGTTACGGCGGCGTAGCGTATGAGGGTCGGCGTAAGCCCGCCTAATTCAAAATAGGAAGATGTGGGCGTGTTTTATGTTAATTCAGTGTGACCCCCGCGTAAATGACGTTTTTAACGAACGGCCGTGGACGTCTCCCAGTGCGCATGCTCCAAATTACGTAAACGACGTAAAAAAAAAATGCGCCGAGCGGACATACGTTTCTGAATCGGCGTATCTACCTAATTTGCATATTCTACGCGTAAATCTCCGGAAAGCGCCACCTAGCGGCCAGTGTAAATATGCAACTAAAATACAACGGCGTAAGAGACTTACGTCAGTCGTATCTTAGCCTAATTTAGGCGTATCTTGCTTTCTGAATACAGAAAGAAGATACACCGGCGCATGCTAGAATTTACGCGGCGTATCAATAGATACGCCAACGTAAATTGTTTCTGAATCCGGGCCGTAGTTTTTTAGTTTTGGATAGAGTAAGGAAGGGTTATGCCCTGTACACACGGTCTGATAGACCGTTTTCATCGGACGAACCGATCGTGTGAGGGCCCCCTTTCTCGTTTTTTTTTCCCATCAGTGAAAAAACTTAGAACCTGTTTTAAAATGTTCTGATGGTTAAAAAAACGATAGAAAAAAACGTTGTGTTTTACGTCACCGCGTTCTGACACGATCGTTCTGACACATGAGCTTCGTATTCGAGTCAAACTCATCGTATGTTCGATTGTTTGTCGAAATACGAACAAAAAGGGTCGTTCGTGCCAAATTCGAGTTACGTTTCACAGCCCATAATTCACCGCGGCATCGCTGGCTGATGATTGGCCAAGCATGCACTATGACCCGCATGCTTGGCCAATCACAGCTTGCAAAAAACGGAGAGCCATAATAGGCCAAAGCCAGGGTGGCTTTGGCCAATTATGGCTCAGGGGGTTTAGTACACGCCCCACACTATAAAAGGCCGTCTGCTGGTCGGCCTTGTGTAGTGTGTTGCGGTGGTTAAGAGAGAGAGAGAGAGAAAGACAGAGAGAGTGTCATTTTTTGCAGGTAGATAGAGCAGGCAGGCAGGCAGGCTAGTCAGTTAAAGTTACAGTGTGTAGAGGATATATATATATCCCAGGTGTTGTACATATATTTATACACTGTATAGTTTAGCTAGATCAGCTCTTCCTAATTTACTGGCAGGCAGGTGATTGTGCTAGCTGCAGTATTCTTACCTGATTGACTGAAACAACAGGCGCTGTTTTTGGACACATAGTGGGACATGAGGACGGTGTTTAGAAGTGCCCGGCCCCGCAGGAGACATGAAGGACCCCGCTCGGCGAGTGGGCGGGGGTCACACTGGCAGCATTTAATGGGCACCCTGGAAGCATTTGGCACAGTGGCAGCATATGATGGGCACCCTGGCAGCGTTTGATGGCACAGTGGCAGCGTTTGATGGGCACAGTGGCTGTGTTTGATGGGCACAGTGGCTGTGTTTGATGGCACAGTGGCTGTGTTTGATGGGCACAGTGGCTGTGTTTGCTGGCACAGTGGCTGCGTTTAATGGGCACAGTGGCTGCGTTTGATGGCACAGTGGCTGTGTTTGATGGGCACAGTGGCTGCGTTTGATGAGCACAGTGGCTGTGTTTGATGGCACAGTGGCTGTGTTTGATGGGCACAGTGGCTGCGTTTGATGGGCACAGTGGCTGCGTTTGATGGGCACAGTAGCTGCGTTTGATGGCACAGTGGCTGCGTTTGATGGCACAGTGGCTGTGTTTGATGGCACAGTGGCTGCGTTTGATGGCACAGTGGCTGCGTTTGATGGCACAGTGGCTGCGTTTGATGGCACAGTGGCTGCGTTTGATGGCACAGTGGCTACTGATAAGCTGGCCTAACTCTTACTTAATCTACCTATGTGAATCTAATTGGTTATGTCAAAGTGGTAGAGGCTTAAACACAGTTTGAACTAGCGGCTCCTTGGGGGGTGCGCCACACATTTTATAAATGCAAGTAGCTGAATTTGCCTTGTTCAGAAGAACCAGGCAATACAAGACAGCTACAGGTGACTGCTGTTAAAACAAATGAAAGAAGATAAGAGAAGGCCGACCTCTCCCGACCTGACGCCTTGATGCGTCTCAAGTCACCTCATCGCAAAGGGCGCTCTTGACATTCCCTTTAAAAACCTTTTCAAAGCACCAAGTTTACTTAAAATGCAGCCAGGAGTCATCTTCCTTCCAAAAAAAAACACCCTAAATTATAGTTTCATCATCTTTAATCCTCTTTCACCTCGCATGTTGAGAACAAAAAAAAAAAAAATGATGGCGCTTTGGGCGAGAGTCACTCGAATTTCAATCTATCTCCTTCTCTACTTTAAATAATTCTGTATTCATTACTTTGTACTCTTAGGAACCACAAAAGTGGTTTCTGCTATTACTCTACTGTAAATTAAATGCAATTTAAATGATTATCTCTTACATTTGTCATAACAAGAATTTATAGAGACGTCGTGTTCAGTTAAGTAGCAGGGGGGGAATAAAAATGATTATTTTATTTTTTTTAAGCTTATGATAGGATAGGCATTACTTTTTTTTGGTGCCAAAAATGAATCCCAATATGTTAATATGTGACACTTGTATCATGATGTTATTTTTCAATATCAAAACAACATTTTGGGAATAAGACGTTCTTGTGTGACCTTTATGCAGGTGGGTCCGAAGTGTGATGTGAAAAGGTCCTCCATGCTGGAAACTAGGGTGACCACGTGTCCCGGATTGCCCGGGACAGTCCCGCATTTTGCAGTTCTGTCCCGGGTCCCGGGCACCTTCATTGCAGGATAATACAGTGTCCCGGAATAAAACTGACACAGCCACCTGATGAGCCGACAATGGAAACTGTGGCCCAGATCCACAAAGAACTTACGCCGGCGTATCTATTGATACGCCGCGTAAGTTCTACGATGCCCCCATATCCACAAAACAAAGATACGCCTGAATGTGGGCTCGATCCGACTGACATATGTCTTAGTACGCCGTCGGATCTTAGGTGCATATTTACGCTGGCCGCTAAGTGGCGCTTCCGTTGATTTCCACGTAGAGTATGCAGATTAGCTAGATACGCCGATCCTCAAACGTACGTCCGCCCGGCGCATTTTTTTACGTCGTTTACGTAGGGCTTTTTCTGGCGTAACGTTACCCCTGGGTCTATTTTTTTTGGGGGGGGGGGGGAGTGGGGGCTTCAGGAGGAGTGGGACTTCCTGTCCCACTTCCTCCTTCCGCCGAGGGGCTGGTAAGGCGAATATCTTAATCGCCTTACTGCAGCCCCTCCCTGTAGGCGATCGCCTGTCCAACCAGACGGCGCAGCGCCGCATGCGCAGTGGGTGCCCGGCCGTGAAGCCGAAAGCTGTCACGGCCGGGTGCCCACTTCATTCAAAGAGATTTTCTCCTGAACTAAGCATGTGAGTACAAATGCTTAACCTCCTAGGTTAAGAGGCAAAGTGCCAGTCTCTCCCGCCTCCTCCACATCCTGGACCGGCAATGCCGGCCGCTCCCGCCCACTTCACATCCTGGACCGGCAACGCCGGGCGCCTCCATTCCCTTCACAGCCTGTACCGCCAATGCTGACCACTCCCACCTCTCCCACAGCCTGGACCGGCAACGCCGGCCTCTCCTGCTCCCTCCACAGCCTGGCCTGGCAACGCTATACCGCTATTAGTTTGGTTTGGTCTGCTCAAGGCTCCGCAGGCTGGGAGTTTGATTACCTCTCCGTGACTCCAGGAGAAGCTTCTGGAGATTAGGGATGGGGGATTTAAATACCGGTCTGAATATTTAGTAGGGCCTATCCAATCCCTGGAGAGGTGTGCAAAGATACCGGATGGGTTGTACTTCTGTGGATCACAGGAGTGCAGTTTGTTTTGCACTTCTGTTGCTCATTTTTAGCAGACAGCCGGCTAAAACCCGCTGTTGGCTGACATCACAGAGCCGGTCCAGGCTCGGGAAAGATTGCACCCACATGCCTCCCGCCCCCTACACAGCCTGGACTGGCAATGCCGGTCCTTCCTTCCCCCTGCACAGCCTGGACTGGAAACGCCGGACGCTCCCGCCCACTCCACATCCTGGACCGGCAACGCCGGGCGCCACCACTCCCTTCACAGCCTGTACCGTCAATGCTGACCACTCCCGTCCCCTCCACAGCCTGGACCGGCAACGCCGGCCTCTCCCGCCCCCTCCACAGCCTGGACTGGCAACGCCGGCTGCTCCTGCCCCCTCTACAGCCTGGACCGGCAACCCCGGTCGCTCCCGCACCCTCCACAGCCTGGACCGGCAATGCCGGCCTCTCCCGCCCCCTCCACAGCCTGGACTGGCAACGCCGGCTGCTCCTGCCCCCTCTACAGCCTGGACCGGCAACCCCAGCCGCTCCCGCACCCTCCACAGCCTGGATCGGCAACGCCAATCAGGGAGAGGGTCTTGAGACCAATTGGTCGAGAGAGGAAGCGACCATTTTGGCCACCGAGGAGGAGGAGATGCAGGAGAAGCCGCTGTGAAGCCGCCGAGGAGGAGCAGCTTTCAGCTTGTGTCTGAAAGAATAAAGAAATATATTTCAGGATCACCGACACAATCAGTTTTCAGTTTCTTCATCTCTTGCTGAAGATTGTGAATGACAGAGACACAATGCCGCTGTGCATCTTCCCAGCCACAATGATCCATTTACAGTTAGGACACTAATATAAGTATTTCTGAGAAATCCAAACACGCCGTATTTCACCAACCCAAACAAAAGGCGACTCTGGGAGCCATGCCGCCTGCCCCTTTTCCCAGAATGCAGCTGTGCGGGATCACCCTAGCAGTAACTGTCATGTACTTACTGAAATAAAACAAGGGGTTAGAGACATATTGAGCCGCCTGACATGCACTATTACAAATTGCTTCTGCATCAATCAATATTTATGTTTTCAGATAATGCTATTTTACCTGTGTTCAATGCCTGGCACAGAGGTGTCATGTATTGACCCATGAGATTAATGAACACTGTAGTCCCGGATATCAGCTTGGACGATCTATGGAAATATTTAAAGAAGACCCTTGCTTGACACTAACAGGCTATGGGAAGGTCTCCTGGATTGTAAGCTCTTTGGATCGGGGTGGGGGGGTAAGAAACACTATGGTCAACAAGCAATGGCTCAATACTGTTTACTGCAAGATAAAATTGCATTTGATAATATTGACGGAGAGGACCCTTTGTTATGCCCGAAGTGCACTTGACTAGGGTAGTTCATATAACACCTGCTACCATATACCTGTATATACTCGAGTATAAGTCGACCCGAATATAAGCCGAGGCTCCTGATTTTAACACAAAAAAATGGGAAAACGAATTGACTCGAGTATAAGCCTAGGGTGAGAATGCAGCAGCAGAAAAGAGGGTCAACAATGCCCATTTGCAGCCTCACTGTGCCTATTGCATAACTCACTGTGCACATTGCATGCTTCACTGTGTCCATTGCATGCCTCACTGTGTCCATTGCATGCCTCACTGTGACCATTGCAAGCCTCACTGTGACCATTGCAAGCCTCACTGTGACCATTGCATGCCTCACTGTGACCATTGCAAGCCTCACTGTGACCATTGTAAGCCTCACTGTGACCATTGCAAGCCTCACTGTGCCCATTGATGCCTCACTGTGACCATTGCATGCCTCACTGTGACCATTGCATGCCTCATTGTGCCCATTGATGACTCACTGTGACCATTGCAAGCCTCACTGTGTCCATTGATGCCTCACTGTGACCAATCCACTCATGCCCGTGACAAAACCTATTTTTCGGGATTCTGCCCGGGACAGGCTCGGGCCGGTACATCGGTCTGATTTCTGTGAATGTCCCGAGCAAATCGGGACTGTTGGCAACTCTGCACTTTTGGGTTCTGAATAACAATACATAAGGTGAAACAGTTGTCACCTTAAATATCCAATCATGCTTAAATGGACGATTTAAGAAAAAACCTTTGCCTTATTCTCTTTTTGTTAAGGGAACGGCGTCTCTCTACGCTTTTCGTCAATCAACCTTTTTAAATATTTCACCATCAAAATTGAAAAAATAAAAGGTCAAATTTGGCCAAACGTAGGATTGTTTCTACGAATCAAATACGACTACGCAAGCCCTCAACTCTTTCTCTTCTTTTTATTTTTTGGACGTCTCTCTGACATTCCAGCCCTTGAAACAAAGTCTTCTTTTCTTTTTTCTTTTTTTTTATATTTTTCATTTTCACACGTTGTTTTGGTAGCACGTTCACACCTGTCCTCCGATCGCCTGCCAGTTGGCATCTGGGTCTGTGTGACAGCTGTGTCTGCCTTGACTAATGATGTGATTGATGGACGAAATAAGGACGAATGTAGAGGAGTAGAAGAGGGAGAAGAAATATGTCCTGTCTACTCGGGGGCCCCGGTGTGTCAGTGCACCTTCATCAAGTGGCTGGGGAAGGTATATATCACTGCACGGCTCATTACATCCTAATGACCAAGCCCAGGCTACAGGGGATGCTTGTCATGACACTGCACAGCAGGTTGCTTCTGAGGTCTAGAGGGTGTCTTCTCCTTCTAGCGCTCAACAGCGGTCATCATCAATATTGCCTTGGTTTGCGTTTTCATTTTCTCCATCTCGCTCTTCCACCTTGTTTGTCACCGGCAACTTAACACGAACCTACATAAAATAAAGAGCCAACTCCGGCTTTCCCCAAAAAATAATTTGCATTCAGCAAGCCAGTGCTCCCAACGCTGCGCCAGCGTGCCGTGGGTTTCGAAGGCGCACAACGGCGTAGGTGAAAGTGGGCGTGACCTAGGGTGACCACGTGTCCCGGATTGCCGGGACAGTCCCGCATTTCGCAGGTCTGTCCCGGGCACCTTCATTCCAGGACAATACAGTGTCCTGGAATGAAACTGACACAGCCACCCCCCCGGGCCAATCTGATGCCCCCCAAAAAAGGCCGCCACATCACCACTTTACTCACTGACAGTACTTGTCCTGGCCAGGAAAGACTGGAGGAGCACAATCCCCGCCCCCCTGCTTATGATTGGCACAGCACAGCACCCCCCTGCGCCTGCTCACAACCACGCCGGCACAACTGCCTAAGCTACGCCGGATCACCGCGTACGCCTGTGAACATAACGTACGCCCAGCCAGACACGCGTCCAACGCACAATACGCCGGCTTGTGTTCCCTGGTGCAGACCTGAGCATGTCTGTTGCCGGGTTGCACCTCATTTATGGGGCCAGATCCTCATAGCGAGTACGCCGGTGTATCTACTGATACGCTGGCGTACTTTCAAATTACCCGCGTCGTATCTTTAGTTTGAATCCTCAAACCAAGATACAACGGCATCTGGGTAAGATCCGACAGGCGTACGGCTTCGTACTCCTTCGGATCGTAGATGCAATACTTCGGCGTCCGCTGGGTGGAGTTGGCGTTGTTTTCCGCGTCGGGTATGCAAATGAGCTTTTTCCGACGATCCACGAACGTACGCGCGGCCGTCGCATTCTCTTACGTCGTCTCTAGTCGGCTTTTTCCGGCGTATAGTTAAAGCTGCTATTTTGCAGCGTATAGATAGACTTGCCATGTTAAGTATGGCCGTCGTTCCCGCGTCGAAATTTGATCATCCGTGAATAGGGATGGACGTAAGTCACGTCGAAGTTCAAAAAATTACGTTGTTGCGACGTCATTTCGCGCAAAGCACGGCGGGAAATTTCGAAACGGAGCATGCGCAGTTCAATCGGCTCGGGGAATCGCTTCATTTAAATGAATCACGCCCCCTAATCGCCAATTTGAATTCCGCCGCCAGAAATACACTACGCCGCCGTAACTTTCAACGTGCAATCTTTCAGGATTCGAACCAAAGCCGAAAAAGTTCCGGCGGCGTAGCGTGTCTCTGATACGCTGCGCCGATCCATTTCTATGTGGATCTGGCCCATGGGGAATAACTTTACGCCGGACGTACAACTTGCGCGCATCTCGCGTAGCCTGCGCCGGGCACACGCACGTTCGTGAATCGGCGTATTTCCCTCATTTGCATGTTTGAATTGGAGCGGCACCATGCGCCCAGCCCATATGTGCGCCCACCCTACGCCGGCGTGTGCAAGCTACGTCGGTGGGGCGTAGCCTGTTTTTAGGCGCATGTTGGTTCGTGGGTCTGCCGCACACATACTCCGGCGCACATTGGCACTTACATCGGCGTAACGTGTTATACGTCGGCGTAAGTGCTTTGTGAATCTGGGCCATAGTCAGGGCCGGACTTACCATTGGCCTTGACTGGGCTCAAGCCCAGGGGCCCCACCCAATAGGGGGCCCCCTAAAAAAAAAAAAAAATTTTTTTTTTTTTTTTTTTTTTTTTATTTAGGGGTCCGGAGGTCCCCAGGGGCCCGGAGGCCCCCAGGGCCCCGGACGGCAACCCCCCTTTTTTTTATTTATTTTTTGTAAAAAAATGTTTTTTTTATATATTTTTTATTTTTATATATATATATATATATATATATATATATATATATATATATATATATATATATATATATTTTTTTATTAAAGGGCTCAGAGGTCCCCAGGGCCCCATGTGGCGACCCCCCCCTTTTTTTATTTAATTTTTTTATTTTTGTTTATTTTTTATTAAAAGGCCCAGAGGTCCCCAGGGCCCCCGGGTTTGGCAACCTCCCTTTTTTATGTATTTTTTATAAATGTTTTTTTTTTATTATTAAAGGGCCCAGAGGTTTATTTTTAATTTTTATTAAAAGGCCCAGAGGTCCCCAGGGCCCCGGATGGCTACATATATTTATATATATTTGTTTTCTTCTTTATTTCTTCTTTTTTTTGTAAAGGCCCCCCCCCGCTTCTCAATTTGCAGCACCCCCACCCCCCCTAGGTTCTCTGCTTCAGGGGGCCCATGCCTTAAGCTGTGCAAGGGGCCCCAAAATTCCTGATGGCGGCCCTGCGCATACCTCCCAACACGCACGGATTCTGCGGGACTTTCCCGCACAGACAGCTTCTTCCCGCAGTCCTGCAAAAGGGTTAATTTTCCCACACTGCAAGAGGAGGCAGCACGGAAGCAGGAGGAACCGGAGTGGTGTGTGGAGGACTGTGGCTGCTGAAGGGAAGAAAGCCGACAGCCGGGCTAATGACAGTCTGTGGCCCCAGCTGTTGGCACAGGTGAGGCACTCCCCCCCTCAACAACTTTAATGCGCTCCCCCCCCGCTCAACAACTTCAATTCGCCCCCCCCGCTCAACAACTTCGATCCCCCCCAATTCTCGGCTCCAGGGGGCCCCTTTAACACTCAAGCCCAGGGGCCCCCACCACCCTAAGTCCTGCCCTGGCCATAGTATCTCTGGTGCTTTCCTCAAAACGTACCAATCTGCGGGCCAGCACCGGTGCGCCTATGGAGCTTGCAGCCATTTCCTTTTTCTGGTTTGTTTACCACCCTACAATGTGCAGGGGGTCTCCAAGCCACGTCCCTCCAGTTGTTTAGGAACTACAATTCCCATCATGCTTAACCGCTTGCCGACGATATACATTGACACAATGGCACAAGCAGGCAAATGGGCGTACCTGTACGTCCCTTTACATTTGCCGCCCAGCATGCACATATGCGCCCTGCCGGAGGCGCTTGTGCACGCACCCACCACGTGCCTCGTGAGTGCGCCTGCGGGTCCCGGGAACTTGATGTTCCCAGGCGGCCCACGATTGCAATCTGAGGTTCCACTGTATATTCTTTTTGGGATATGTTTTATAGCAGAAAGTAAAAAATATTGGGCCATATTCTGAGTATAGTTACGATGGAGTATCTCGGGATACTCCGTCGTATCTCTCTTTTTTGGGCCGCGTATCTATGCGACTGATTCCTAGAATCATTTTCGCATAGATACGCTGAAGATCCAACATGTGTAAGTCACTTACACTGTCGGATCTTAAATGTAATTACTCCGCCGGCCGCTAGGTGGCGTTTACGTTCAGGTCTCATTTGTTTATGCAAATGAGCCTGATACGCCGATTCACGAACGAAATCGCGTCGCGTAACCATCGCTAACGTTGTTTGCGTAGGCGTAAGGTTACCCCTGCTATATGAGGGGTAACCTTACGCCAGTCCCACGTAGGCCATGTTAAGTATGGCGTCGGGTCCGCGTCGTGTTTTCCCGTCGGGTACGTCGTTTTCCTAAGTCGTCCGCGAATACGACTTTACGTCAATGACGCACACGTCGGCGTCATTGACGTTTTACGCCGAGAACTGGAGCATGCGCACTGGGCTATTTTAAGCCCGGCGCATGCGCAGTTCGTTCGAATCGGGGGCACGCTTAATTTAAATAGAAGCCGCCCCCTTGGATACGCCGGGCCAATTACACTTCGCCGCCCCAAAATACGGAGCAAGTGTTTGGGGAATACAGCACTTGCTCCTGTAGGTTGGGGCGGCGGAGTGTAAATGGCTTAGGCGCCGCCCGCCTACTTTATTCAAGAATATGGCCCATTGTTTTTTTTTTTCAAAATTTTCGGCCTTTTTTATTTGTTTAGAGCGCAAAAAAATAAACCCGCAGAGGTGATCAAACACCACCAAAAGAAAGTTCTATTTGTGTGGGGGCTGGGGGGGAAAGAAATACATTTTATTTGGGTACAGCGTCGCACGACCGCGCAATTGTCAGTTAAAATAACGCAGTGCCGTATCGCAAAACATGGCCTGGTCATTAAGGGGGCAAATCCTTCCCCTGGCTGAAGTGGTTAAGATTAGAGCTAAAAGCACTTTAAAGAAAAAATAAATAAATCACATTTCACAAGATTTGCTTTGTCTTAAAAATAAATACAATTTGTGCCACAAATGTAAAAAACAACAAAACAAAAACGACTGCTAATATGGGCAGTAAGTGCTTTTGGGGCGGAGCTACTGTGACCCTGAGAGTAAACAAAGTGCCTGCTTGAAATGTGTTGACACAGCATGGGGGCAGATATACAAGGACTGACTGGAAAATCAAAGAAAAATAAAAAAGACTTTGTAGATCAGCAGTAGCTACTTTAGTTAAAGGAATACATATATATATACTGTATATACAGCGGGTAAAAGTATTGAACGCGCCACAATTTTTCTAGGTAAAGTGGAACCTTGGATTACGAGCATAATCCGTTCCAGGAGAATGCTTGTAATCCAAAGCACTCGCATATCAAAGCAAGTTTTCCCTTAGAAGTCAATGGAAACGAAAATAATTTGTTCCACATTGACTTCTATGGCATGCAATACCGCATGTGGCCAGAGGTGGGGCGCCAGAGAGACTTGGAAATACTCGAAGATCGTTCGGCTGCCCTTCACCATGAACCGGCCACGACCGGGTGCTCCTCGCAAGATTTCCGACAGAGGAGTGAAAAGAATTATCAGAAGAGTTGTCCAAGAGCCAAAGACCACTTGTAGAGAGCTTCAGAAAGACCTGGAATTAGCAGGCAGAACAGGGATATTTCAGTGTAACCAAACAGATCCTTGTTCTGTCAGGGGAGGAGAGACAGATCGTCAGATCGTCTGCTCCTAGAGATTTCACCAAATGCATAGGATGCATTAAGGTGAAAAAACACAAGGGTTTACCACCCCTTTAAGTGGTTAATAATGTTTAAAGTGAAACAATAAAAATGAAATATTCCTTTAAATATTGTGCCTGGGGGGGGGTCCCTTTAGTCTGCCTGTAAAGTAGCACATCTTTCCAATGTTTATTCATTTCAGTATTTATTACAGTGCCAATTTAAAATTGCTTGTGGCTGTAATGTATTGTCGGATCCCGGTAATATAGATGACCCCCCCTCCCCAAGTCCAGGAAGGGGGTGAACTAGGGTGACCACATTTCCAAACTGCCAATCAGGGTGCTTGCCCCCCCCCCCCACCAAAAGATGATTAAAAGATGATTTTTTATTTAATTTTTTGCAGATTTTTGGGGCAGGGGCGTATGAAATCAGCGGGCCCATATGCAAGTGGAGTGTATGGTGGGGGTTAATATGTATAGGAGAGGAGTGCGGAGTGTATGGCCAGGGGTAGTAAATTGAGAGAAGAGGAAGAGGATAGACAGGGGGACAGGGGGACCGTGGGATGGACAGGGGGACAGTGAGATGGACAGGGGGACAGTGGGATGGACAGGGGTACAGTGGGATGGACAGGGGGACAGTGGGATGGACAGGGGGACAGTGAGATGGACAGAGGGACAGTAGGATGGACAGGGGGACCGTGGGATGGACAGGGGGACAGTGGGATGGACAGGGGGACCGTGGGATGGACAGGGGGACAGTGGGATGGACAGGGGGACCGTGGGATGGACAGGGGGACCGTGGGATGGACAGGGGACAGTGGGATGGACAGGGGGACAGTGAGATGGACAGGGGGGACAGTGAGATGGACAGGGGGACAGTGGGATGGACAGGGGTACAGTGGGATGGACAGGGGGACAGTGGGATGGACAGGGGGACAGTGAGATGGACAGGGGTACAGTGGGATGGACAGGGGGACCGTGGGATGGACAGGGGGACAGTGGGATGGACAGGGGGACCGTGGGATGGACAGGGGGACAGTGGGATGGACAGGGGGACCGTGGGATGGACAGGGGGACCGTGGGATGGACAGGGGACAGTGGGATGGACAGGGGGACAGTGAGATGGACAGGGGGGACAGTGAGATGGACAGGGGGACCGTGGGATGGACAGGGGGACCGTGGGATGGACAGGGGACAGTGGGATGGACAGGGGGACAGTTTGATGGACAGGGGACAGTGGGATGGACGGGGACAGGGGGATGGACAGGGGGACAGTGGGATGGACAGGGGCACAGTGGGATGGACAGGGGCACAGTGGGATGGACAGGGGGACAGTGGGATGGACAGGGGACAGTGGGATGGACAGGGGGACAGTGGGATGGACAGGGAAACCGCACACTTACACATACGGACTTGTCTCTGACTGTCTCCCCGACCTCTCCATTCTCACTTCTTCCTCGTAGGCTGTTCCCTGAAGCCTGCACTCTCCCTGCTGGACCCTCCATGCCTCATGTCTGCCATCTTGCCATGTCAGTGAGAAGAGAATCCCTGGAGCTGCGCTGGAAACTACACTTCCCAGCGTGCAGAGCGGCACACGGAGCCCTCCATAGAGATGACTGGGGGAGGCGGCTTGTGTATCTTGTCTGAGCAGAGCAGAAATGCTCCCCGCCAGAGCAGAGCAGAAATGCTCCCCGCCGGAGCAGAGTGGACATGCTCCCCCCCGGAGCAGAGTGGACATGCTCCCCCCCGGAGCAGAGTGGACATGCTCCCCGCCGGAGCAGAGTGGACATGCTCCCTCCGGAGCAGAGTGGACATGCCCAAGCCGAGCCGACCTGGTGTCCTTATTTCATTCGGGGACACTGTATTGTCCCAGAATGAAGGTGCCCGGGACACGGGACACAAATATGAATTAAGGGACAATCCCGGGCAATCCGGGACACGTGGTCACCTTAGGGTATTGAAGGGGTGAATGCTGCTTTAATATATCTTGAAATAAATCGGTGTGAATGGTAAACGTCTGAATAATAAAAGTAGGTAAACGCGTTGGGGGGGGAGACCTGTGTTGTTTGTTGTGGTGACCCTTGTAAAGGTTTCTTGCTTACACAATGGAAGAACAAAGATCCAAATAAGATACAATATAAAGTCCGTCACGCCGATGTTTCCTTTTCTGTTCGTCTTTTGTTCCGATCCCCACCACGCGGCTGATATTTATTGAGTGATTGTATACCTTGTGTTTTTTTTGTGTTTTTTTTTTCTTTATTTTCACATAATTGCCAGTAATTAGGAGTAAAATTGTGATTTGCCGGGGAATGTGATCGCTAAGGGGGGCGCCCTTTATCTCTCAGAGACAAGGTAAAGTTGCGACGTATTAAAAAAAAGAAAAAAGAAAAAAAAATGACTTCCAGCGACTGAAATTAAATCACGCTAATTGGTGTCGAAGTTAAAATATATCTCAAAACACATTAAAAGGAAAAGAAAAAATATATATAATGCTGGAAGTGAGGCGCAGCCTGAGATGTGACACCTAACAGGCATTCTGATACCCAGAGAGAGAAGAAAAATAGAGATTACTAATGAGAAAAAAATGGTAAAATGTTTATTAAAGGCAATTAACGGTAATTGTATCTGGAAGGGTGAGAGAGTCACCGGGAAAAGAACAGAAAACCCCTTCAGTCTGAGAGAGAGAGAGAGAGAGAGA